>NW_022883722.1:0-21253 GCF_011952255.1 Bombus vosnesenskii
TTTTAACGAATTACGTTAGATACAATAACGTAATAACGTATGACGTTACATAGAATAACGTTATAACGTATTACGTTATATAGTATAACGCTACATCGTATCACGTTATACAGTATAACGTTATAACGTATGACATTACATAGAATTAAGTTATAACGTATTACGTTATATGGTATAACGTTATAACGTATTACGTTATATAGTATAATGCTATATGGTATAACGTTAGAACGTATTACGTTTTATAGTTTAACGTTATAACGTATTACGTTAGGCAGTGTAACATTATAACGTACTACGTTATGGAGTATATCGTTATAACTTATTACGCTATATAGTATAATTTTATAACGTATTACGTTAGATAGAATAACGTAATAACGTATTACGTTATATAGTATAACGTTATAACTTACTACGTTATTCAGTATAACTTTATAACGTATTACGTTATAAAGAATAACGTAATAACGTATTACGTTACATAGTATAACGCTATATGGTGTAACGTTATAATGTATTACGTTTTATAGTATAACTTTTTAACGTATTACGTTAGATAGAATAACGTAATAACGTATTACGTTATATAGTATAACGCTATATGGTGTGACGTTATAATGTATTACGTTTTATAGTATAACTTTTTAACGTATTACGTTAGATAGAATAACGTAATAACGTATGACGTTACATAGAATAACGTTATAACGTATTACGTTATATAGTATAACGCTACATCGTATCACGTTATACAGTATAACGTTATAACGTATGACATTACATAGAATTAAGTTATAACGTATTACGTTATATGGTATAACGTTATAACGTATTACGTTATATAGTATAATGCTATATGGTATAACGTTAGAACGTATTACGTTTTATAGTATAACGTTATAACGTATTACGTTAGGCAGTGTAACATTATAACGTACTACGTTATGGAGTATATCGTTATAACTTATTACGCTATATAGTATAATTTTATAACGTATTACGTTAGATAGAATAACGTAATAACGTATTACGTTATATAGTATAACGTTATAACTTACTACGTTATTCAGTATAACTTTATAACGTATTACCTTATAAAGAATAACGTAATAACGTATTACGTTACATAGTATAACGCTATATGGTGTAACGTTATAATGTATTACGTTTTATAGTATAACTTTTTAACGTATTACGTTAGATAGAATAACGTAATAACGTATTACGTTATATAGTATAACGCTGTATGGTGTAACGTTATAATGTATTGCGTTTTATAGTATAACTTTTTAACGTATTACGTTAGGTAGTATAACATTATACCGTATGACGTTACATAGAATAAGGTTATAACGTATTACGTTATATAGTATAACGCTACATCGTATCACGTTATACAGTATAACGTTATAACGTATGACATTACATAGAATTAAGTTATAACGTATTACGTTATATGGTATAACGTTATAACGTATTACGTTATATAGTATAACGCTATATGGTGTAACGTTATAATGTATTACGTTTTATAGTATAACTTTTTAACGTATTACGTTAGATAGAATAACGTAATAACGTATTACGTTATATAGTATAACGCTATATGGTGTAACGTTATAATGTATTACGTTTTATAGTATAACTTTTTAACGTATTACGTTAGATAGAATAACGTAATAACGTATGACGCCACATAGAATAACGTTATAACGTATTACGTTATATAGTATAACGCTACATCGTATCACGTTATACAGTATAACGTTATAACGTATGACATTACATAGAATTAAGTTATAACGTATTACGTTATATGGTATAACGTTATAACGTATTGCGTTATATAGTATAATGCTATATGGTATAACGTTAGAACGTATTACGTTTTATAGTATAACGTTATAACGTATTACGTTAGGCAGTGTAACATTATAACGTACCACGTTATAGAGTATATCGTTATAACGTATTACATTATATTGTGTAACGATATAACGTATTACGTTAGGTAGTGTAACACTATAACGTAGTACGTTATATGTTATAACGTTATAACGTATTACGTTAAGTAGTATAACATTATACCGTATGACGTTACATAGAATAACGTTACACCGTATTACGTTATACAGTATAACGTTATAACGTATGACATTACATAGAATTAAGTTATAACGTATTACGTTATACAGTATACCGTTATAACCTATGACATTACTTAGAATTAAGTTATAACGTATTACGTTATATGGCATAACGTTATAACGTATTACGTTATATAGTATAACGTTACACCGTATCACGTTATACATTATAACGTTATAACGTATGACATTACATAGAATTAAGTTATAACGTATTACGTTATATGGTATAACGTTATAACGTATAACGTTATATAGTATAATGCTATATGGTATAACGTTATAACGTATTACGTTAGGCAGTGTAACATTATAACGTACTACGTTATAGAGTATATCGTTATAACTTATTACGCTATATAGTATAATTTTATAACGTATTACATTTTATAGTATAACGTTATAACGTATTACGTTAGGCAGTGTAACATTATAACGTACTACGTTATAGAGTATATCGTTATAACGTATTACATTATATTGTGTCACGCTATAACGTATTACATTAGGCAGTGTATCACTATAACGTAGTACGTTATATGTTATAACGTTATAACGTATTACGTTAAGTAGTATAACATTATACCGTATGACGTTGCATAGAATAATGTTATAACGTATTACGTTATATAGTATAACGCTACATCGTATCACGTTATACAGTATAACGTTATAACGTATGACATTACATAGAATTAAGTTATAACGTATTACGTTATATGGTATAACGTTATAACGTATTACGTTATATAGTATAATGCTATATGGTATAACGTTATAACGTATTACGTTAGGCAGTGTAACATTATAACGTACTACGTTATAGAGTATATAGTTATAACTTATTACGCTATATAGTCTAATTTTATAACGTATTACGTTTTATAGTATAACGTTACAACGTATTACGTTAGGCAGTGTAACATTATAACGTACTACGTTATAGAGTATATCGTTATAACGTATTACATTATATTGTGTAACGTTATAACGTGTTACGTTAGTCAGTGTAACACTATAACGTAGTACGTTGTATGTTATAACGTTATAACGTATTACATTAGGTAGTATAACATTATACCGTATGACGTTACATAGAATAACGTTATAACGTATTACGTTATATAGTATAACGCTACATCGTATCACGCTATACAGTATAACGTTATAACATATGACATTACATAGAATTAAGTTATAACGTATTACGTTATATGGTATAACGTTATAACGTATTACGTTATATAGTATAATGCTATATGGTATAACGTTATAACGTATTACGTTTTATAGTATAACGTTATACCGAATTACATTATATAGAGTAACGTTTTAACGCATGACGTTCCGCAGAATAACGTTATAACGTATAACGTTATATAGAATGACGTAATAACGTATTATGTTATATAGTATGACGTTATAACGTATTACGCTTTATAGTAGAACTTTACAACGTATTACGTTATACAGAACAACGTAATAACGTATTATGTTATATAGTATAACGTTATATCGTATCACGTTACATAGAATAACGTTATAACGTATTACGGTATATGGTATAACGTTAAAACGTATCACGTTATATAGTATAACGTTATACCGTATTACATTATACAGAGTAACGTTATAACGCATGACGTTGCCCAGAATAACGTTATAACGTATTACGTTATATAGTATAACGTTACAACGTATTACGTTAGGCAGTGTAACATTATAACGTACTACGTTATAGAGTATATCGTTATAACGTATTACATTATATTGTGTAACGTTATAACGTGTTACGTTAGGCAGTGTAACACTATAACGTAGTACGTTGTATGTTATAACGTTATAACGTATTACATTAGGTAGTATAACATTATACCGTATGACGTTACATAGAATAACGTTATAACGTATTACGTTATATAGTATAACGCTACATCGTATCACGCTATACAGTATAACGTTATAACATATGACATTACATAGAATTAAGTTATAACGTATTACGTTATATGGTATAACGTTATAACGTATTACGTTATATAGTATAATGCTATATGGTATAACGTTATAACGTATTACGTTTTATAGTATAACGTTATATCGAATTACATTATATAGAGTAACGTTTTAACGCATGACGTTCCGCAGAATAACGTTATAACGTATAACGTTATATAGAATGACGTAATAACGTATTATGTTATATCGTATGACGTTATAACGTATTACGCTTTATAGTAGAACTTTACAACGTGTTACGTTATACAGAACAACGTAATAACGTATTATGTTATATAGTATAACGTTATATCGTATCACGTTACATAGAATAACGTTATAACGTATTACGGTATATGGTATAACGTTAAAACGTATCACGTTATATAGTATAACGTTATACCGTATTACATTATACAGAGTAACGTTATAACGCATGACGTTGCCCAGAATAACGTTATAACGTATTACGTTATATAGAATAACGTAATAACGTATTATGTTATATAGTATAACGTTATAACGTATTACGTTATATGGTATAACGTTATAACGTATTACGTTATACGGTATAACGTTATACCGAATTACATTATATAGAGTAACGTTATAACGGATTACGTTATATGGTATAACGCTATAACGTATTACGCTCTATAATATAACGCTATATGGTATAATGTTATAACGTATTACGTTTTATAGCATAACTTCATATCGTATTTCGTTAGACAGAATAACGTAATAACATATTACGTTATATAGTATAATGTTATAACGTATTACGTTAGGCAGTGTAACATTATAACGTACTACGTTATAGAGTATATCGTTATAACGTATTACATTATATTGTGTAACGATATAACGTATTACGTTAGGTAGTGTAACACTATAACGTAGTACGTTATATGTTATAACGTTATAACGTATTACGTTAAGTAGTATAACATTATACCGTATGACGTTACATAGAATAACGTTATATAGTATAACGCTACATCGCATCACGTTATACAGTATAACGTTATAACGTATGACATTACATAGAATTAAGTTATAACGTATTACGTTTTAGTATAACGTTATAACGTATTACGTTAGGCAGTGTAACATTATAACGTACTACGTTATAGAGTATATCGTTATAACTTATTACGCTATATAGTATAATTTTATAACGTATTACGTTATATAGTATAATGCTATATGGTATAACGTTATAACGTATTACGTTTTATAGTATAAAGTTATAACGTAATACGTTAGGCAGTGTAACATTATAACGTACTACGTAATAGAGTATATCGTTATAACGTATTACATTATATTGTGTAACGTTATAACGTATTACATTAGGCAGTGTAACACTATAACGTAGTACGTTATATGTTATAACGTTATAACGTATTACGTTAAGTAGTATAACATTATGCCGTATGACGTTACATAGAATAACGTTATAACGTATTACGTTATATAGTATAACGCTACATCGTATCACGTTATAGAGTATAACGTTATAACGTATGACATTACATAGAATTAAGTTATAACGTATTACGTTATATGGTATAACGTTATAACGTATTACGTTATATAGTATAATGCTATATGGTATAACGTTAGAACGTATTACGTTTTATAGTATAACGTTATAACGTATTACGTTAGGCAGTAAAACATTATAACGTACTACGTTATAGAGTATATCGTTATAACGTATTACATTATATTGTGTAACGTTATAACGTATTACATTAGGCAGTGCAACACTATAACGTAGTACGTTATATGTTATAACGTTATAACGTATTACGTTAAGTAGTATAACATTATAACGTATGACGTTACATAGAATAACGTTACACCGTATTACGTTATACAGTATAACGTTATAACGTATGACATTACATAGAATTAAGTTATAACGTTTTACGTTATATGGTATAACGTTATAACGTATTTCATTTTACAGAATAGCGTTATAGCGTATTACATTATATGGTATAACGTTATAACGTATTACGTTATTTAGTATAACGTTATAACGTATTACGTTATACAGTATACCGTTATAACTTATGACATTACTTAGAATTAAGTTATAACGTATTACGTTATATGGCATATCGTTATAACGTATTACGTTATATAGTATAACGTTACACCGTATCACGTTATACAGTATAACGTTATAACGTATGACATTACATAGAATTAAGTTATAATGTATTACGTTATATGGTATAACGTTATAACGTATTACGTTATATAGTATAACGTTATAACGTATTACGTTATATAGTACAATGTTATACCGTATTACATTATATAGAGTAACGATATAACGCATGACGTTCCGCAGAATAACGTTATAACTGATTACGTTATTCAGTATTACTTTATAACGTATTACGTTAGGCAGTGTAACATTATGACATACTACGTTATGGAGTATATCGTTATAACTTATTACGCTATATAGTATAATTTTATAACGTATTACGTTTTATAGTATAACGTTATAACGTATTACGTTAGGCAGTGTAACATTATAACGTACTACGTTATAGAGTATATCGTTATAACGTATTACATTATATTGTGTAACGATATAACGTATTACGTTAGGTAGTGTAACAGTATAACGTAGTACGTTATATGTTATAACGTTATAACGTATTACGTTAAGCAGTATAACATTATACCGTATGACGTTACATAGAATAACGTTATATAGTATAACGCTACATCGTATCACG
Organism: Bombus vosnesenskii; assembly: GCF_011952255.1. Classification (NCBI taxonomy): domain Eukaryota; kingdom Metazoa; phylum Arthropoda; class Insecta; order Hymenoptera; family Apidae; genus Bombus; species Bombus vosnesenskii. Next base: position 6,914 of record NW_022883722.1, read on the forward strand.
TTATACAGTATAACGTTATAACGTATGACATTACATAGAATTAAGTTATAACGTATTACGTTATATGGTATAACGTTATAACGTATTACGTTATATAGTATAATGCTATATGATATAACGCTATAACGTATTACGTTTTATAGTATAACGTTATAACGTATTACGTTAGGCAGTGTAACATTATAACGTACTACTTTATAGAGTATATCGTTATAACTTACTACGCTATATAGTATAATTTTATAACGTATTACGTTTTATAGTATAACGTTATAACGTATTACGTTAGGCAGTGTAACATTATAACGTACTACGTTATAGAGTATATCGTTATAACGTATTACATTATATTGTGTAACGTTATAACGTATTATGTTAGGCAGTGTAACACTATAACGTAGTACGTTATATGTTATAACGTTGTAACGTATTACGTTAAGTAGTATAACATTATACCGTATGACGTTACATAGAATAACGTTATAACGTATTACGTTATATAGTATAACGCTACATCGTATCACGCTATACAGTATAACGTTATAACATATGACATTACATAGAATTAAGTTATAACGTATTACGTTATATGGTATAACGTTATAACGTATTACGTTAGGCAGTGTAACATTATAACGTACTACGTTATAGAGTATATCGTTATAACTTATTACGCTATATAGTATAATTCTATAACGTATTACGTTATATAGTATAACGCTATATGGTATAACGTTATAATGCATTACGTTTTATAGTATAACTTTTTAACGTATTACGTTAGATAGAATAACGTAATAACGTATTACGTTATATAGTATAACGTTATAACTTACTACGTTATTCAGTGTAACTTTATAACGTATTACGTTACAAAGAATAACGTAATAACGTATTACGTTATATAGTATAACGCTATATGGTATAACGTTATAATGTATTACGTTATATAGTATAACGTTACACCGTATTACGGTACACAGTATAACGTTATAACGTATGACATTACATAGAATTAAGTTATAACGTTTTACGTTATATGGTATAACGTTATAACGTATTACCTTATATAGTATAATGCTATATGGTATAACGTTATAACGTATTACGTTTTATAGTATAACGTTATAACGTATTACGTTAGGCAGTGTAACATTATAACGTACTACGTTATAGAGTATATCGTTATAACTTATTACGCTATATAGTATAATTTTATAACGTATTACGTTATATGGTATAACGTTATAACGTATTACGTTATATAGTATAATGCTATATGGTATAATGTTAGAACGTATTACGTTTTATAGTATAACGTTATAACGCATTACGTTAGGCAGTGAAACATTATAACGTACTACGTTATAGAGTTTAACGCTATAACTTATTACGCTACATAGTATAGTTTTATAACGTATTACGTTACACAGAACAACGTAATAACGTATTACGTTATATAGTATAACGTTATAACGTATTACGTTATATAGTATAACGCTACATCGTATCACGCTATACAGTATAACGTTATAACATATGACATTACATAGAATTAAGTTATAACGTATTACGTTATATGGTATAACGTTATAACGTATTACGTTAGGCAGTGTAACATTATAACGTACTACGTTATAGAGTATATCGTTATAACTTATTACGCTATATAGTATAATTCTATAACGTATTACGTTATATAGTATAACGCTATATGGTATAACGTTATAATGCATTACGTTTTATAGTATAACTTTTTAACGTATTACGTTAGATAGAATAACGTAATAACGTATTACGTTATATAGTATAACGTTATAACTTACTACGTTATTCAGTGTAACTTTATAACGTATTACGTTATATAGTATAACGCTATATGGTATAACGTTATAATGTATTACGTTTTATAGTATAACTTTTTAACGTATTACGTTAGATAGAATAACGTAATAACGTATTACGTTATATAGTATAACGTTATAATGTATTACGTTATATAGTATAACGTTACACCGTATTACGGTACACAGTATAACGTTATAACGTATGACATTACATAGAATTAAGTTATAACGTTTTACGTTATATGGTATAACGTTATAACGTATTATGTTATATAGTATAATGCTATATGGTATAACGTTATAACGTATTACGTTTTATAGTATAACGTTATAACGTATTACGTTAGGCAGTGTAACATTATAACGTACTACGTTATAGAGTATATCGTTATAACTTATTACGCTATATAGTATAATTTTATAACGTATTACGTTATATGGTATAACGTTATAACGTATTACGTTATATAGTATAATGCTATATGGTATAACGTTAGAACGTATTACGTTTTATAGTATAACGTTATAACGCATTACGTTAGGCAGTGTAACATTATAACGTACTACGTTATAGAGTTTATCGCTATAACTTATTACGCTATATAGTATAGTTTTATAACGTATTACGTTACACAGAACAACGTAATAACGTATTACGTTATATAGTATAACGTTATAACGTATTACGTTATATAGTACAATGTTATACCGTATTACATTATATAGAGTAACGTTATAACGCATGACGTTCCGCAGAATAGCGTTATAATTGATTACGTTATTCAGTATAACTTTATAACGTATTACGTTATATAGTATAACGCTATATGGTATAACGTTATAATGTATTACGTCTTATAGTATAACTTTTGAACGTATTACGTTAGATAGAATAACGTAGTAACGTATTACGTTATATAGTATAACGTTATAACTTATTACGTTATTCAGTATAACTTTATAACGTATTACGTTATAAAGAATAACGTAATAACGTATTACGTTATATAGTATAACGTTAAAACGTATTACGTTATATAGTATAACGTTACACCGTATTACGTTATACAGTGTAACGTTATAAAGTATGACATTACATAGAAATAAGTTATAACGTATTATGTTATATGGTATAAAGTTATAACGTATTACGTTATATAGTATAACGCTATATGGTATTACGTCATAACGTATTACGTTTTATAGTATAACGTTATAACGTATTACGTTTTATCGTATAACGTTATAACGTATTACGTTAGGCAGTGTAACATTATAACGTACTATGTTATAGAGTATATCGTTATAACTTATTACGCTATATAGTATAATTTTAGAACGTATTACGTTACACAGAAAACGTAATAACGTATTACGTTATATAGTATAACGTTAGTAGTATTACGTTATATAGTGTTGAAGTGGTTACCACTTCTAAGAAAACTCTACATCTGGTCTTTTTTAATTTTCTCAAGCACTGAAGCCATCGACAGCGTGTAGACAAAAGACTGCGACGAAGTCAGGCCATAAACAGTAAACAGGCGACGTTGGCTTCGGGGTTTTTCAGTTATTAGGTAACACAGCTAGCTTGCGGATCTGGACCAGCTCAAATTGTATTTTTACTTATTACACCTCTATTTAAATATATTTTCTACCTTACAATTTATCCACGTGTTTTCTCTGTTTACACACCGAACAACCTCAACAATACGCTATTGATTATTTCCTGTAAATGAAGAATTTTAATATAATGTACAAAATATATAAAATCTAGCATTAAAATTGTCGCACATATATTTAAAAATTAATTGGATTAAAGAATTTTTCAAAATTTCTGAGAATGTAAGGCCAACGTAAGATTTTACACGGAACTAGTTTCCATTTTCGCGCGTAAGACTACGTCATAAAGACAGAGGAGGGGGTATAGACAGTGGACTTCAGACGCGCAGCGTAGACTTCCCTTAGTCATCTTACGACTGTGCTGTGAGGAGGGTGTTTTGCTCGGTGGTTTCAAATCCTTTGTGTGCAGTTGTGTGAATCTCTTCTGTATTGTTCTACAACAAACAGGAGCCGGATACAGGTTGGTATAATTTTTACTTACTCAATAATTAGGTGAAATAATTGAGAAAGCATGGCGAGGACAAAGAAGGGACTTTCGAAAACTAACGCCGACAAGCCAGAAACTGAACGGTTACTAACTTGGATTGACGAAGTTCGCCGCAAAAGATCAAAGTGTCGCCGAAAGCGCAGACGCGATTTACGGATTGAAGCAATGCTGACGTGCGCTCTTTCCAAAGCTAAAAATGATTTACGTATCCGGCGATTATCAGCAGCTTCAAAATGGCAGAAATATAAAAAACAATGCTTGAAGAAGAAGGTATATTATACAAATTATGAGCTCTACAATGGTGAGGACACGGAAAATCCGGGATCGTCTCAACAGAATCCCCGGGAGGAGCCATCGTGTCCTGAATTGGGCAGTTTAGACGATGTCGTGCCTAAGTTGGCAGAAATAAAAGTAACGTTACAACGCTGAAGTAGCGGGAAAATGCAAGCGATCAGGTTTGGAAGACCTAACTGTGACAAGAGGATTTCTCGCAACGTTTTATCTACCTAATGCGTAGAGATTTCAACAACTATATGGAATCTCGAGCGATTACGGAGCACCGTGTGTTACGTCGGTGCTGCAAGAATAGAAATTGCATTACTATCTTGATGTATATATGGATATTTTCTGTTTGCAGTCTCACCGTTCGAGATGGCATTGGGACAAGCGGAGGGAGTTGGTGTTCGTAACGATGCTGAAGCGTACTGCACGCTCGGGGACCCCATGTTCTCCAGTCTCTGCGCCTTTCGTTGGCTTAGTTTATATATTATATTGTATGCATTGGTTTGGTAATATACGTAATAATGAGCGTTCGAAGTATGTTCGAAGAGTTTTTGATCCGATATTTTTTATTTTCAGAAATATATATGTCGGAGATGAAAGAACACCGGAGCCTTTGAATTTGGGATAATACCGCAACATTGTAACCTAGAGTCTACTATAGCTGTAATCGAACAATTGTAGTTATTCAATCCGATTGTAATTGTTCGAGAGTTGTGATAATGAGCTTGGGCTCGAGGCGACAGTCAGTCGCCGAACGTAGCCGCATTCAATGGATGAACGCTTTGCCTAGCAAAGGTATGGAGTAATTGTATAGCTCTCCTTAAAGGAAATATTCGTGGCGACACGCGACAGTAAACATGCCAACGGTTTCTGTCCCGTGACTCGCCACACGCAGACCCTATTCTTCGAGGAAGATGATTGCCAGATGTCGATGCGTCTCCGCAGTACATGTTCGGCTAGCCCGAGGGCCCGTTATAGATCTTAAGGTTTAGTTAACTAAAGTCCTTCAAACAGACGAACAGTCTTTGTCCCAATTACGGGAAGATAGGGGAGACATATTTTTCAACTAGCGGCGTCTCCCACTAGCAACTTTCCCTCGAGGGCGGCTAGCATCTTTTTCTAACCACCGATATGGAGATTGACCAATTAGCAGCAACGTCAATTTCCCTTACTTCCTAAACGAAGGCTTTCCTCGACGAATTCGATGATCTCGTGTCCTTAGACACACCCCATTATAGTTTTCCTCTGTGGCATCATCTGGACGGGACGAGCATTCTTTGACGCGCTCCCGTCGACTAAAGAGTAACGTCTTTACGCTCAGCAATTATTTTTACGAGTTAGACTTAGATTCAGCGAGAACGCCCATCTGTCATCCCGTTGGCCGCGGATTCGTTATTGAACCGGAGATCACTGTCACTAGTATCGCGGACGTCTCACCGCCGTGATAGATTGTCAAACCTGTGTTATTCATACCTGTGCCAATGAATCGTATCTTCGCTACACCGCAACGATGGCTACCTTCAATGAAGACTCCTCAAACACCGACAACCCAATCCCCACTGCCTCTCCGACATATATATATATATATATATATATATGTGCATTTTAAATGTTAAGGTTATCTATTTTATGTTTGTTAAATATATTTAATTTTATATTTCTCCCCTTTTTTTAATTAATAATATATCTATATATATATATATATATTTTTACATTTGTATTTGACAGTGTAGTTGCGCATAGAATTTATTAAAGAAAAATGTTAACAATGTGTTTTCATGATTTGTTTCTCGCGCCTGACTTCCATTAATCCCTAATATTCCTGTCGCCATGACGCGCGTTAGTTGTTCCGATGCGCACGTGTAAATCTAACAAGGCTGCTCATAAATGTCATCAGTAAAGTTATAGTGGCGGGTCTTTAGTTTTGTTTGATATCGAAGTAATTTTCCGTCTGTCGCTCGTTTTTCCTTATTCTACCGCAATTAGAACATTTATTTATTAATATTGTTTAAAGTGACAATAGTATTGTTCGTGTGAATATATATATATATATATATATATATATATTTATGTTGTGTGTCATTTTAATATGACTAATGTTTTGTAATTCTTCGATAGCGTTATTTATTGTTTTGAGTAGTTTATTTTATAGAGTGTTCGATAATATAAAACATACGCACACACACACACACACACACATATATATATATATATATACGTATTCATATGCATATTTCTTCTGGCAGTGTAGTATTCATACGAAATGAAATGTCACTTATTTATTTTATATTAACTTCATTTAATAAGATAGAACACGCACACGCACACGCACACGTATGTATGTATATATTTCTGGCAATGTGATTTTCATTTAGATTCCTTAGCGATATAATGTTGTGTATTTGAGGTTATGTGTCAATCATTTGATTTCATATATACATATATATCTTGTATTGTGGCAACATAGTATTGAAGGTTTTGTTTCTAGATTATTGTGTGTTTAATGTGTGTTTACATACTTGTGTTTGATGATAGAATTCCCCAAGTCGTTGCGGTGTTAATTATTTTGAGCGTTTGGCCTATCGATAGGTTGTCGCTTAGTCCCAAGTGTTGCGTTGTGTGTTCTATTTCTTTTGTAGATTATTAGTAGTGGTTTAGTTTAGAATATAGATTATTTATATATTTATGTAGAGACATGCATGTTTCGTAATGTAGTTCTTATTTTATAACTCTTTACCGGAATGTAGGCTAGTTTTAAGTATGTATCTTAGATTACTAATTTGATTTAATAATGTAGAATGCGCACACATTAGTAGTAATTTAGTTTAGAATATACATTATATATATTTGTCGGAGATGAAAGGAAAGCCGAAGCCTTTCCTTGGAAATCTTGGGAACATCCTCTAGTACCTTAGCCTAGATTTTATTATAGTTGTAATTGCTTAAGATTTGTAATAAGCGAGATTGGGTTCGAGGTGACAATAGGTCGCTGAACGTAGCCACGGTCACGGGATGGATGTTTTATCTAACGGAGGTCTGGAGTGGTTGTATGTGTTTTCCGAGAAATGTGGTTGTGGCGGCATGCGGCCTCGAGAGCGGGCCTAGCCACGTGTGATGTTGCCTCGGAGGTGCCGATGCAATGGGACATACATTGTATTAGTAATCAAAACTCCAGGCAGAAACTGCCTAGCAACGGCGTTTGGAACTTTCTCGATGCTTCCAACGAGTGTGCCTAGCAACGGCGTTTGGAACCTTCTCGATGCTTCCAAACGGGTATAGAAAACAAAATGCAATCGTACAGGGAGAAAAATCTCCACGAGGCTGGCATTCTTGCGATTGCCTTGGAGAGTGATACATCGAGCATTTTCGACGATCGCATTTGCGTCTAAGTTAGTTTCGCTTAGTAAGGAGTTATCCCGGTGACCGTGGATTCGTTTGAACTCAAACATTGCTAATAGTATTATTTAATTTAATTATTCGTAGATCGTATTATTCATTAGGCTTAGTGTTTGTTAGACTTATTATTAGTTGTACTTATTATTTGTTAAGCTTAGTGATAGACCTGTATATACGTGTAAATAAAATCTCGGCTTTGTGAAACGATGGCTAGTCCACATGAAGAGTCGTCGCGCGCCCAAAATTCGAATCGTGATCCGACATCAGAAGTGGGATTAGAACCGTTTAAAGTGCTACAAGAGCAAATGGTCCTTATGCGCGAGTTAATTCAGACACTAGCGCACAAACCGGAGGAGCAAAGACCGAGTACGGAATCTAAGGATGCAACGTTACCACGTTTTGACCCCGAAGGTGCGGGCGCCGATCCATCCGCGTGGTGCTCTCATGCTGATTTGATTTTGAAAGACCACCCGATGCAAGATAGTGCGTTACTTTCCGCTCTAAATCGCGCCCTAAGGGGTCCTGCTGCGCATTGGCTTTCACAAATGGTGCGCGGTGGAAAGCTTACCTGGCCAACGTTTAAGGAACAATTTCTTTCGCGTTTTGGTGGCAGAGAGACAGCCGCTTCGGCGTTAATAAGGATATCCAGAGAACGACCGTCGGAGACTGAATCCCCGGGAGCGTACGGTAGTCGCCTCCGCTCCATGCTGCAGATGAAGTTGCAGGATCTAACGATGCCCGAAGTGATCAATGCCCTCGCCCTTTATATACTGAGTTCACAAGATCGACGCTTTCGGCGACTAACGCTCGCGAATAATATCAGGACGGAGGACCAATTTCATGATGAAATGAGGATTCTCCCTTACAACGATCAGCCGACATTTTCGCCAAGAAATTCACTAACGGAACCTGAAGCTAAACGAAGCAGGCTATCAGTTCCTCGGATTAAGTGCTACCGCTGTGGTGCTCCTCGGACATAGGAGAACGGAGTGTCGCCTGCAAATACAAACGGGGAAGGAGCAGGATATACGAAACCCGAAGGAAAAACGACCAGCCGCATCGTCGAAGGTGACCTGCTTCAAATGCCACGAGGAGGGACATATCGCGCCTAATTGCCCATCATCGCGGAAAAGAAACCACGATTCCATTGACGAACGCCGGATCGACTCCTGTGTAGTGGAAGCTCCGGCTGGTAGATTAAGCCATCTGGGTGAGTCGTATCCATTTTACTTTGATTCTGGGGCCGAGTGTTCGTTAATCAAAGAGTCCCTAGCCTCGAAATTTTCGGGTAAAAGAATAACCGATGTGGTAGTGATGCGAGGGATCGGGAATACTTGTATTAAGAGTACACTTCAGATTTTGTCCACTGTTTGTATTAACGGTCTTACATTGGAGATAGTTTTTCATGTCCTTGCCGACGATTACCTAAAATACGATATCATGATTGGTCGCGAGATTTTGAGCCAGGGATTCGACGTAAATATCACGCAAAATAGCCTCGTTATTTGTAAAACAAAGGCCGTTAACGCTTGTGGTAAAGTCGCGGAAGATGCGGTCAACATTAACGAGGTTGACACTGATGTGATCGGTAACGACAGAGATCGATTAATCTCTGTTCTCGAAAAATTTAAAGAATCATTCATTACGGGTTTCCCGCGTACTCGCGTCAATACGGGTCAGTTGGAAATACGGCTAATTGATCCCAACGTCACTGTGCAGAGAAGCCCTTACAGGCTTAGCGAGGAAGAGCGAAGAATAGTACGCGAGAGAATAGACGAATTAATGAAAGCACAAATCGTAAAACCTAGTAATTCGCCGTTCGCGAGCCCTATGATACTCGTGAAGAAGAAGGACGGCTCAGACAGATTGTGTGTAGACTTTCGAGCGCTGAATAAAAATACGGTCGCGGATCGGTATCCCTTACCCCTTATTGCTGACCAAATCGCGAGATTGCAGAGTGCGAGATACTTCATTAGCCTGGACATGGCTAGCGGATTTCACCAGATCCCCATTCATCCTAACTCGACGGAATATACTGCGTTCGTTACCCCCGACGGTCAATACGAATACGTGACGATGCCGTTTGGGTTGAAAAATGCACCAGCCGTTTTCCAGAGAGCCATTTTCAAGGCCTTAGGCGACCTCGCTTATTCGTATGTCATTGTTTATTTGGACGACGTTCTAATAATCGCCGACTCAATAGATCAAGCTCTAGAAAGGTTGCACACTGTACTAAACACTCTCGTAAACGCCGGATTTTCTTTCAATTTCGCTAAATGTTCTTTTCTGAAAACGTCGGTACTTTATTTGGGATATGTAATTCGTAACGGAGAAGTTCGTCCAAACCCGGGAAAAATACAAGCTTTGAATTCTTTACCTGCACCGTCGACTGTCACACAGCTTAGGCAGTTCATAGGTTTGGCCTCTTACTTCCGAAAATTTATTCCTAAATTTTCACAAGTGATGAAACCCTTGTACGCACTCACTTCTAGTAACAAGCACATAACTTGGACGGACAGGCACGAAAAGATAAGACAACAGATAATTTCCGTTCTGACCGACGCGCCGGTGTTAATGATATTTGATCCCAATCGCCCCATAGAGCTACATACCGACGCTAGTTCGGAGGGGTATGGAGCTATTTTAATGCACAAAGTCGAAAAGGAAAACAGAGTCATCGAATATTATAGTAAAAGAACCAGTCCCGCGGAATCTAGGTATCATTCGTACGAACTGGAGACACTAGCAGTAGTAAGCGCCGTCAAGCATTTCCGACACTACTTACATGGACGGAAATTCTTAGTAGTTACCGACTGTAATTCCTTGAAAGCCTCCAGCAACAAAGTAAACTTAAACGACCGGGTTTATAGGTGGTGGGCTTATTTGCAAACATTCGATTTTGACATCATGTATCGAGAGGGTAAACGAATGGCCCACGTAGATTTCTTTTCGCGAAACCCCGTAGACTTGAATCGCCGTACGATAGACAAGGTCGCAGAGAAAGAGATTAATCTGGCCGAGATCTCCGAAGATTGGCTATTAGCGGAACAACGTCGCGATCCGCAAATCTCCGAAATCGTTAATAAATTACAGAACGAAGAGCTCGCGGAAGATATCGCGAATACCTACGAACTGCGATCCGGTACACTTTACCGTAAAATACAACGAAAGGGCAGAACCCTTTGCTTACCCATTGTTCCGAGAGGTTTTAGATGGTCCGTCATCAACCATGTGCATCAGTCAATTATGCACTTAGGATGGGATAAAACGCTCGAGAAGCTCTATGAGTATTATTGGTTCGAGGGAATGGCGAAGTACGTTCGCAAATTTGTCGAGAACTGCCATGCTTGTAGAGTTTCGAAGGCTAGTTCAGGTAAAATACAGGCTGAACTGCATCCTATACCTAAGACCGGCATACCGTGGCATACGGTGCACATGGACATAACGGGCAAGCTGAGTGGCAAGAATGACTCAAAAGAGTATGTCGTCGTCTTGATCGATGCCTTTACGAAATTCGTGCACTTACATCACACACGCAAATTGGATTCGCTTAGCGTTATCAAGGCACTTAAGTCCGCCGTGTTTTTGTTCGGTAGTCCCTGTCGGATAATAGCAGATCAGGGTAGATGTTTCGCGGGCCGGGAATTTCAAGAATTCTGTGCAAGCAAACAAATCAAAGTTCATTTGATCGCGACCGGTGCAAGTAGGGCCAATGGGCAAGTAGAACGTGTTATGAGCACGTTAAAAAATATGTTCACAACGGTAGAAACGACCGGGCGTTCATGGCAAGACGCGATCGGGGAGATGCAATTGGCTTTGAATTGCACCATCAACCGCGTAACTAAATCGAGTCCTTTAGAGTTATTGATTGGTAGAGCAGCAAGACCGTATGACTTATTACTACCTGATAACATCGAGGAAAAAGAAATAGATATCTCCAGTGTAAGACAACAGGCAATAAAAGAGATGGAAACTAGTGCTAGGTATGACAAAGAGAGATTCGATAAAACCAAAGCTAAAGTAGTTAGGTTTAATCCCGGTGATTTGGTACTACGCCAAAATGAAGAAAGGAACCAGACAAAATGGGATCCAAAATTCAGGGGTCCGTTTGTAATATCGGAGGTCCTGGAAGGAGACCGATATACCTTGAAAACACTGGATGGGAAAAGGTCATACAAGTACAGGCATGACAGGTTAAGGAAAATGCCGGATAGTTGCATTCCTGCGGAGTTGGATGTCTGTTGTGATGACGAGGACAGTGACCATGGCGATGTGAGTACCCCGATCCCAGAGGATCGTAGAATTATATGAGCCCAGGTGCGGCCATGGGATGGAGTTCAGTGCGGTCAGGCACTGGAAGTGACGATGTCACGAAGCTGGGAGCCGGTTTAGTACCGACAGCGACAATGTCACGAGGTTGGAGCTGGTCTAGTACCGACAGCGACAATGTCACGGATTTGGAGCTGGTCTAGTACCGACAGCGACGATGTCACGAAGCTGGAGCTGGTCTAGTACCGACAGTGACAATGTCATGAGGCTGGAGGCGGTCTAGTGTTGACAGCGATTGTGTTACGAGGCTGGTTATGCAACGAACTTTGAGAGTATGTGCGATTCGAAGGATGAGACCCATTTGGGTGTGAAATCGAGAATGGTCTGTCATGTCATTACGACCCGACTGAAAGCACGCAGAATGCAACTGGCACTTTGAATGCCAATCACAATGATACTAATCCTGTTTCCTTTTGTTTTGTTGACGAAGGTACACCCGAGGACGTGTGATAGTCAGGATGGCCGTGTCGGAGATGAAAGGAAAGCCGAAGCCTTTCCTTGGAAATCTTGGGAACATCCTCTCGTACCTTAGCCTAGATTTTATTATAGTTGTAATTGCTTAAGATTTGTAATAAGCGAGATTGGGTTCGAGGTGACAATAGGTCGCTGAACGTAGCCACGGTCACGGGATGGATGTTTTATCTAACGGAGGTCTGGAGTGGTTGTATGTGTTTTCCGAGAAATGTGGTTGTGGCGGCATGCGGCCTCGAGGGCGGGCCTAGCCACGTGTGATGTTGCCTCGGAGGTGCCGATGCAATGGGACATACATTGTATTAGTAATCAAAACTCCAGGCAGAAACTGCCTAGCAGCGGCGTTTGGAACTTTCTCGATGCTTCCAACGAGTGTGCCTAGCAACGGCGTTTGGAACCTTCTCGATGCTTCCAAACGGGTATAGAAAACAAAATGCAATCGTACAGGAAGAAAAATCTCCACGAGGCTGGCATTCTTGCGATTGCCTTGGAGAGTGATACATCGAGCATTTTCGACGATCGCATTTGCGTCTAAGTTAGTTTCGCTTAGTAAGGAGTTATCCCGGTGACCGTGGATTCGTTTGAACTCAAACATTGCTAATAGTATTATTTAATTTAATTATTCGTAGATCGTATTATTCATTAGGCTTAGTGTTTGTTAGGCTTATTATTAGTTGTACTTATTATTTGTTAAGCTTAGTGATAGACCTGTATACACGTGTAAATAAAATCTCGGCTTTGTGAAACGATGGCTAGTCCACATGAAGAGTCGTCGCGCGCCCAAAATTCGAATCGTGATCCGACATATATGTGCGCATTCTATCAAACAGTAATCTAAGATACAAACTTAAAACTAGCCAACATTCCGGTAAAGAGTTATAAAATAAGAACTACATTACGAAACATGCATGTCTATATATAAATATGTCGGATCACGATTCGAATTTTGGGCGCGCGACGACTCTTCATGTGGACTAGCCATCGTTTCACAAAGCCGAGATTTTATTTACACGTATATACAGGTCTATCACTAAGCTTAACAAATAATAAGTACGACTAATAATAAGTCTAACCAAACACTAAGCCCTAATGAATAATACGATCTACGAATAATTAAATTAAATAATACTATTAGCAATGTTTGAGTTCAAACGAACCCACGGTCACCAGGATAACTCCTTACTAAGCGAAACTAGCAGACGCAAATACGATCGTCGAAAAGTAACTCGATGTATCACTCTCAGGGCAATCGCAGAATGCCAGCCTCGTGGAATTTTTCCTCCTGTACGATTGCATTTTGTTTTCATACCCATTTTGGAAGCATCGAGAAGGTTCCAAGAACGCCGTTGCTAGGCACACTCGTTGGAAGCATCGAGAAAGTTACAAACGCCGTTGCTAGGCAGTTTCTGCCTGGAGTTTTGATTACTAATACAATGTATGTCCCATTGCATCGGCACCTCCGAGGCAACATCACACGTGGCTAGGCCCGCTCTCGAGGCCACATGCCGCCACAACCACATTTCTCGGAAAACACATACAACCACTCCAGACCTCCGTTAGATAAAACATCCATCCCGTGACCGTGGCTACGTTCAGTGACCTATTGTCACCTCGACCCCAATCTCGCTTATTACAAATCTTAAGCAATTACAACTATAATAAAATCTAGGCTAAGGTACTAGAGGATGTTCCCAAAATTTCCAAGGAAAGGCTTCGGCTTTCCTTTCATCTCCGACACGGCCATCCTGACTATCACACGTCCTCGGGTGTACCTTCGTCAACAAAACAAAAGGAAACAGGATTAGTATCATTGTGATTGGCATTCAAAGTGCCAGTTGCATTCTGCGTGCTTTCAGTCGGGTCGTAATGACATGACAGACCATTCTCGATTTCACACCCAAATGGGTC
>NW_022883723.1:0-20867 GCF_011952255.1 Bombus vosnesenskii
CCATATAACGTAATACGTTATAACGGCATACCGTATAACGTAATATTTTCTAACGTCATACCATATAACAATATTTTCTAACGTCATACCATATAACGTAATACGTTATAACGTCATCCCATATAGCGTAATTCGTTATAACGTTATAACGTCATCCCATATAACGTAATACGTTATAACGTCATACCATATAGCGTAATACGTTATAACGTCATAGCATATAACGAAATATTACGTTATAAAGTTATACCATATAACGTATTACGTTATAACGTTATAAGATATAACGTATTACGTTATAACGTTATAAGATATAACGTGATACGTTATAACGATATACTATATAACGTAATACGTATAACGTCATACCATATAACGTATTACGTTATAACGTTATAACATATACAGTTATACGTTAGAACATTATAACATATATCGTAATACGTTATATCGTTATACCATATAACGTAATACGTCATAACGTCGTCCCATATAACGTAATACATTATAACGTCATACCATATATCGTAATACGTTATAACTTCACACCATATAACCTAATACGCTATAACGGCATACCATATAACGTAATACGTTATAACGTCATACCATATATCGTAATACGTTATAACTTCATACCATATAACCTAATACGTTATAACGGCATACCATTTAACGTAATACGATACGTTATAACGTCATACCATATAATACGTATAACGTCACGTAATACGTTATAACGTCATACCATATAACGTAATACGTTATAACGTTATAAAATATAACGTGATACGTTATAACGTTATACCATATAACGTAATACGTTATAACGTCATCCCATATAACGTATACGTTAACGTCATACCATATAACGTAATACGTTATAACGTCATCCATATAACGTAATACGTTATAACGTTATAATATATAACGTAATACGTTATAACGTCATACCATATATATTACGTATTACGTTATAACGTCATAACATATAAGTTAAATACGTTATAATGTCATACCATATAACGTAATACGTTATAACGTCATACCATATAACGTCATACGTCCATATAACGTAATCCCATATAACGTTACAACGTCATCCCATATAACGTAATACGTTATAACGTCATACCATATAGCGTAATACGTTATAACGTCATAGCATATAGCATATTACGTTATAAAGTTATAGCATATAACGTATTACGTTATAACGTTATAAGATATAACGTGATACGTTATAACGATATACTATATAACGTAATACGTATAACGTCATACCATATAACGTATTACGTTATAACGTTATAACATATACAGTTATACGTTAGAACATTATAACATATATCGTAATACGTTATATCGTTATACCATATAACGTAATACGTCATAACGTCGTCCCATATAACGTAATACGTTATAACGTCATACCATATATCGTAATACGTTATAACTTCATACCATATAACCTAATACGTTATAACGGCATACCATATAACGTAATACGTTATAACGTCATACCATATAACGTAATACGTTATAACGTCATACCATATATCGTAATACGTTATAACTTCATACCATATAACCTAATACGTTATAACGGCATACCATTTAACGTAATACCATAAAACGTCATACCATATAACGTAATACGTTATAACGTCATCGCATATAACGTAATTCGTTATAACGTTATAACGTCATCCATATAACGTAATACGTTATAACGTCATACCATATAGCGTATAACGTCATCGTTATAACGTCATAGCGTATATAGTTATAACGTTACGTCATATAAAGTTACATATCATACGACGTAATATTACGTTATAAAGTTATAAGATATATAACGTATTACGTTATAACGTTATAAGATATAACGTGATACGTTATAACGATATATATACGTAATACGTATAACGTCATACCACATAACGTATTACGTTATAACGTTATAACATATACAGTTATACGTTAGAACATTATAACATATATCGTAATACGTTATATCGTTATACCATATAACGTAATACGTCATAACGTCGTCCCATATAACGTAATACGTTATAACGTCATACCATATATCGTAATACGTTATAACTTCATACCATATAACCTAATACGCTATAACGGCATACCATATAACGTAATACGTTATAACGTCATACCATATAACGTAATACGTTATAACGTCATACCATATATCGTAATACGTTATAACTTCATACCATATAACCTAATACGTTATAACGGCATACCATTTAACGTAATACCATAAAACGTCATACCATATAACGTAATACGTTACAACGTCATACCATATAACGTAATACGTCATAACGTCGTCCCGAATAACGTAATACGTAATAACGTCATACCATATATCGTAATACGTTATAACTTCATACCATATGACGTAATACGTTATAACGTTATAAGATATAACGTGATACGTTATAAGGTTATACCATATAACGTAATAGGTTATAACGTCATCCCACATAACGTAATACGTCATAACGTTGTCCCGAATAACGTAATACGTTATAACGTCATCCCGTATAACGTAATACGTCCTAACGTCATACCATATAACGTAATACGTTATAACGTCATACCATATAACGTATTACGTCATAACGTTATAACATATAACGCAATACGTTATAACGTCATACCATATATCGTAATACGTTATATCGTCATACCATATAACGTAATACGTTATAACGTCATACCATATAACGTAATACGTTATAACGTCATACCATATAACGTAATACCTTATAACGTTATAACATATAACGTAATACGTTATAATGTTATACCATATAACGTAATAGGTTATAACGTCATCCCATATAACGTAATACGTTATAACGTCATCCCATATCACGTAATACGTTATATCGTCATTGCATACAACGTATGACGTTATAACGTTATAAAATATAACGTAATACGTTATAACGTCATCCCATATAACGTATTACGTTCTAACGTCATACCATAAGTAATAAATAAATAAAAATAAATAAATAAATAAATAATTTAAATAATAAATAATAAATAATAAATAAATAAAACGAATAAAACAATTACTAGTTAATCAATTGAAAGTTATAAATAAAGAAGTAAAATAAACTAAGAGAATAAATAAAATAACAAAATATTATAATATTATAGCGGTGCTTATATCCAACCGTTACATACACCAACCTACTAATCACCACGTAACTCCTACAGCCCCCTCATTATTCGGCACCCTATTAGTTATTTATTTATTCCAAAGAACCTTGTTCGGCTCGTGTCACAATAAATAAATGGCCAAATAAATATTATAAGTATAAGAACCCTGGCCGGCCCGACTTTATTCCTTAAAAATAGGGACTTACATCGTGTCGACTCACACGACATGCTCCCGTTATTGTTTATTTATTTGCAGTTATCCACTATCGCGTATGTATATAAGCGACTAATTACCGTGACGCGTGAATCTGCCATTATAGTCGATGGGGTCTTGTCTAGATGTTTATTTGACTTTATCCGAGGTCGCTAATAACGGATAAATTCAAATTAACGATTACTAACCGTACTTTTTGTTTCTTGCACACTTCCTATTACATCCTCCACTTACTTATTCTTGTTCAGTGAGGATATTATCACCCCATTACGCACAAACGTCTTGTTGCTCACCTACTCAATCATCATACATGCCAACTCTATTTCCATTTCCACACACTCACTCTCCCCCGCATCACCCAACTCTATTTCACTCCCATGCATTCTCCTGCCACCTCAGTCCACTCATACCTCTCATTTCATTTCACTACTTCCTTACAATTATTATTACACTACACTTCCCGCCTCATTGACCCATTACACCCTATAATAATCACACCCATCTCAAACGCTCCTACGTCCTCGTACATATACTCGGCTAGCGGGAGCAACCCGTCAACACATCCGCTCTCCATCGCGTCCTAAACCGAAGACTTCGTTGTGAGGTCCTAGGTGCCTTGGCAGCAACTGGTCTCTTCGCATCCTTCTTTCTCTTGTGTTCGACTTCAAGGCGATTGGTGGCATTGCCCGCAACCGTGGTTGCCTTTCTCTGCCTTGTTTTCAGACTATGACGCCATTCCTGTAGGCGTTCTTCCAGGATCCTCATTAGTGAAGGCCCGAGCTCTTTGAATTTCCTCTCGAAACAGGGGAACGACTATTTCGTTTAGGATAACAGAGGTGGTTTAATGAATGTAACACTGTATTAACAGGTTAACATAGAACATTATATTTTACAATAATCTGATGAAGATGTTACAGAAATTTGACTCGACTTTGATCTTTAGATAAATTCGTTTGCTATTGGTCTGATATGTTCGGTGTGTCACGTTCGACTCGTCAGAAGGTACTGCCCGCCCTTCGATTATTTTGGTATTTTCTGGAAGGCGACCCCCACTACGTTCGGATCACGTCACATTCTTTTACGCGAGGTAAAATAACGGCCACGAGTCGACGTTTCTGGAGGTCGCCTTGCTTAGTGAACCATGCGCTTGCCACTACAATGTTCGTTTGCCGGGCAGCCGCGACGATCCGTCTGCGACGTTGTAGGACCGCGAGCGACGGTTAGAAAACACAGTCTGTGGCAAGCCTCGTGGCGTAACAGTAGGAGAGGGCAAGGAATGGCTTCAGGTGTATAAAGATCTCATGGTGGCGAAGGATGTTCTTAAGGAAAGCTCGGGCATTCGTAGAACAAGAGCTGGGGACATCTTGATAGAAATGAGGGCTGGCAGCGAGGTGAAAGTAGCTGCCAATAAGATAAACGAACTTATTGGCGACAAGGTGCGAGCGACGCCTTTACAAGACAAGGTACATGAGCGAGTACCGTGCATTCTCCTAACGGACACACCCGGCCTTTCCTGATTGCTCTTTCCGCAAGACCTCGATCTCCTTCTCTAGTACCTCCACCCGCATCTTCGCTATCCTGGCAGCTCCAGTGCCGTAGGCGGGCCCCGTTAGAGTTATTAATCTGGAGCAATGAATCTAAACAGAATTTAAAGAGCTACGTGAGGCAAGCTATAGAAAAACATGGATTTAACAGAATTAAACAGAATTCGCTATTAAAGCAACAAGTGCAAGAAATATCAGCCATGCTACAACTTATCAGCAGCGCACTAATGCAAAAATAAATCAATGGATATATTAAAGATAAGAGCATGAGACGCTAATGGGCTACAAAAGAGAATACATGAAATAAAAACATTTTGTATAATACATTATACAACAAATAGAGTTACATAAAAATATCACACTATACTGTATGCTCATCAGGAAGAGCACATGGAGGTTCAGCAATAATAATTAAGAATAACATTAAACACTACCTCCATAGCCAAATTAATCAGGGTCACGTATAAGTTACAACCGTCTCAGTACAAACAAATACAAATTCTTTCCAAATTTGAACATTGTACGCATCATTAAAATATAAAATAACACTAGAATACTGGAAGTACACTCTCAGAGTAATATTAGGAGTAACCTTAAGGTCAGCTGACGAGCTAACTCACTTATCAACAGAACTCAATAAAACACTGGATGTGCTTGACTTTGCAGTCACAAATGATACAGATCTAAACAAACTAAGAATATCAGGAAACCTAAGACTCGTCTCTGATCATACTCCAATAATAATTGAATATAACGCAAACGAGTCTTTTGCAGTAAGTCAACATCACTCTGCAATAAAACAATTATTTAGGCAATGTACTAGTAATAACAAGACACCAGATGAAGTTGAGTAAGCATTTAACAGAACTCACACAAGTAGTGGAAGCAACCACGAATTGCAAATCAACAACCAGACAAAACAAATTAATACCGAATGAAATTCTGGAAAAAATTAAATGTGAGAAGGAAGCAAAAGCGATTTGGCAGAAACACGAAATATCAGCAAATAAAAAAGTCCTGAGCGAAATAACAAAAACGTCAAAAAGGCTATAAAGGATACAATGATATGGAATTCTCGAAATATCTAGACTCACTTTCACCCCACGAGGACACCAATTACTCACTGTGGGAAACTACGAAACGGGCTTTCGAGAAGAACTCAAATAACGAGAAAAGCCCAATAAAACTGATTCCAGCAATTAAAAACCCGAATGCGATATGGGCAAGGGAGACCGAAGCATGTGGACCATTTGTACAAAACATTATTTTCATGCGAAAACAACAAACATATCGAATGAAAGCAGCCAAACAAACACGGATAATGCTGTTGCAGCTGATGGTAGCTATTCTGTATCATACCAACCACAAATTTTTTAAATTTTTGTAGATATTGTTAGACCTTTTTAATTTTCACTTTTTTAAACTCTTTTATTTTTGATTCGTTTTATTTGTTCTTTAATGTCCATGCGAATGTAGCAATTATTGTTGAGCGAGTTGTATTGTGTGTATTGTGTGCAGTGCATGTTATTGCGTGTGTAATGCACTTACTGCGTATTGTTTATATTGTGGTCGTAGTGTACATCATCATCTTTTCGTAGTCTATTGTACAATGTCATACTTTTGACACACTTGCCGATATGCACTTGCGTTACGTGAAAAATCTCCGAATAGAATAGGATACAAAGAACAACTATATTACGTAGAATCAACCAAAATTTATTAGATGCAAGTACATTAAAATCTGTGAAGTCCGACTATTCAACAAGATGATTCAGACTTTGGGTATAGAACATCGCAGCGTGTTTAGCTAAAACATGGATTATGCTGCAGAAGAAGATACCAACAACCATATGGATAGCATTGAAGAAAGAAAAGCTACACCCGTACAGTTTTCGAAAAGTTCAAGAATTGAGTGCGGAAGATTTCCCGAGAAGAGAGAATTTTACAGATGGATGTCTCGCAAAATTTAGTGGAACTGTAATTTTCCTGCGAAAATATTATTTACGGACAAGGGCTCATTCAGTAAATATGGAACGGTGGATATGCAGAATGAACATTTCTCGGCAAGTGAAAATCCAGACGTGTTAAGAATCAAATCCGCAAACGTAATTTCTAGCAAATACTCGAATAGGAATTTTAAATGATAGAATCGTTGGCCCAGTTATTTTATTTTCCAAACTTTTGGAAAAATTTATAACAAAGGAACATAATTTCCCGAGACAGTAACGCGGATGACAGCTATGGAAAGCTGTCTTCTTTTGTCGCTAACTGATTATACCAACCTGTCTTCTGCCTTTAAAACCGATAATTTGAAATCACTTTTCTTGTACTATCGTGATACCTGTCACGTCAACGTTAAAAATCTTATATGGTCGAAATTTATGCTTGTCTACAAGGTCATGAAACGGATGAAAAAATTTACCAACATTGACCTTGTTAAGTTCCATGGCTCGTGCGACTGAAGCGGATTTTGCTGCACGAAGGGATAATTCAAAATACTGTTTCATAAAATTAGTTAACCAAACTTCTGCTAAGGAAAGCATCGAGGAAAACTGGAAACTCATGTTTTGTTTCTAATATAACAGCGAAACAGTTTGACGCTGCGAAAACAAACCTGCCCTCAGGTGACCATTAACAATATAACAATTCCTAACAAGGATTCAGTCAGATACCTGGGCATGACTCTCGACAGGAGACTAACATGGAAACAACACAACATAGACCAATCGAAGCAACTCAAGGCTAAACTCAAAAAATTCTACTGGTTCGTTGGTCGACGTTCTAACCTAAGCACGCAGAACAAAATTACACTCTATCGGATTATACGGAATCCAACTATGGGGAACAGCAAGTAATTTCAACATTGAAATAGTTTAACGCTTCCAGTCGAAAACTCTAAGGTCCCTAATAGATGCATCCTGGTATGTTACCAACGAAGCAATACATCGCCACCTCAAGATACCCAGTCAGAGAAGAAATAACAAAATGTGGTAATAGATATATCATAATAGTCAATAACCACCGCGCCACGCCAGAGAAACTTACTCAAAATTCTCAATGCGAGAATTGATTGTAAAGTACTTGTAAATAAAAAGAAATTATCAAATAAGAAGGGACGTAAAGGTAGGAGACAGGTTGAAAGGCCCGTTGAGGTTAACGTCTCTACACAAACTTCCCCTCCAATAGTCTAGATTGGAAAAAGAAACGGGGACGTGAGAAACAAGTTTGTACAGCGTAACAAAAGGAAAACTGTGTCGCCGCTTGAGGACACGAAGGCCGATGGGATAAAAAGGGCGAAGAGAGGCGATCCTTCGTATGTGGAAGAGGGGCGAAGTTGACCCCAGGGATAGAGAAACCTACGACTCTGGAGGCGAATGGATTGTTCAAATAGGTAGAAAAGAAAAAAGACGGGTGAGAGAGAGGAGGAACAACGAGGAAAGGAGGCCACCGGTTAACGAAGGCTGGAGGGAAAGGTTGCCTAGAATTCGAAATAGGCCCTCTTGGTGAAAGTCCGGGAGGGTAAGGAATGTCTCCAGACCTATAAGGAGCCTATGGTAACGAAGCAGGTGCTGTACGAGAGCACGGGCATTAAACGGACGAGGATATCCTCGTGAAACTGGAAGCGGGGGCATCAAAGAGGGTGACGTTGCCCTCAAGATAAAGAAAGTAACAGCGGACAGAGTTTTGTTTCCCCCCTCCAGTTGTGCTCTCCTGAACCCTGAGTCCGAGCTCTCATCTCCTTTTTGATACCTTCCACGTGTTTAGCTGATGAATGCATTGAAACCGGAAGGACGAACGAGCGAGGCGCGTGGGACATCGCCTCGTAAGAATAACTAGGAACAACTCGTAACGTATTGTGATCCAGACCTTGTAATATCGTGCGTGAGATTGAGATTTTCATCTACGATAAGACTTTAATACGGAAAGAAGCGTCTGCTGATACGACAGGAATATTAAGCCGTAACAAATAAACTCTTATACATTTTTTCTTTTCTTGTTTAACCATAAAGCAGTAACATTGTACGTACATCACATAATAAATCATTGAGACCTGCTTTTCCAAAATTGTAACATTGAATATAATTTATATTATATTCGATAACGAGATATTCTCACAAAACCGTCGGATGCCGGCATATTTATAATACTTCCGTTCTAAATTTACAAAGAATAATTTCATTGAAATTAACAGCTACTTGGCAAATTCCAAACGATCCATCGATACATCGTGAATAGAGAATTATCTGTGAAACATCTTTGATCCAGACGTAACACAGCGAACAAGTATTACATACATTGTTCCTGAAAACGATAACTGTAAACCTATCTGTGATAACTGTAAACCTGTAAACCTAATGGTGATTTTGTCTGCTTACGAGTAGTCCATTTTCATTCTGGTACGTTCAGAGTCTAAAAAATTCCCAATTTCTATTCTATCAGATTTCGTTTGTTAATGGAGGAATTTTACAGTTTTTATTATATTTTTTACGATTAATTTTATAACTATGATTTTATCTGACATATTAATTCTTATTGCGTTAAACGAATAAACGTTATGAAATTAATTATACGGAGAAAATTTTATAGTAATATTACGTCGAATGAAACAGGTCCATTCGCGATTTTAAAACTTTATACCTATTAAAATCCATCATTCCCTGCACTCTCTGCATTTTGTTCGCCAAATAAACCAAATTATTCGTAAAATATAAAGTTTCACGTTATTTCGTAATCGACATTCAAACTTCTTGAAACTCAACCCTCTAAACCACTTTTTTTTTTCATAAAACGAGCAAATATTGCCTCGGTTCATCGATTTAATTTTCAGTTGCACCTCCGTATTTTCCTTTCTGTCGAAACCGAGTGTATTACCAGCCGCGCGTCTACATTTCGACGACCAAGTTTTTCGAACGTACTGCAGAAGTCAAAGAAAAATGTCAAAGAAAAAGGAAAAGTAATACCGAGAAGTTTCTCACGTTCCTCTGGCTTTTGAGATCAAAAATGTTAATCGTGCGACCTGTATTCGATTTTATTGGAGATCGTGCACTCCATTAATTGTCCCTTTCGTCGAATCAGCAAAAGGAAATCTAACAAAGGATACGTTAATTACTGATTACAATTTTTTTCAGTTTTGTATCGAGAGAAAAGAGCACAATGCAGAGGACTGTATTTTATGGATGAGGTCAGGCCACGGATGTATCGATACCAGGGATTGCAGCTGTCAAGTGATTAATTGTCGGTGTATTAGTTACCGCTAGTACGTAACGGTGTCGATTAATTTCCGGTTCGACGCGCCTCTTCGATTGACGCCACACCGAAAAACAAGCTTTGGTATATTGATATTGGCGTCCCTTGAAACAGTAATTATCGAAGCTACGCAAATAATCGCCTGATCTTTGGAACATTTATTAAACGACCACGCTTCTGCGATTTTTCAACGGGAAATTTCAAGATACAAAGTTATTTTATGCCGATAGTAATTTTCGAATATTGTTCGAACGAGCGTAATTAAATATTTTATCTCGATTACGTTTTACTCGTTTTAAAAAGACAATAAAAAAATTAAATGCGAATCCTAACAATAGGAAGACTAAAAATTTGATAAGTGAAAAATCCTTGAATTTTAAAATATCCAAAATAATTATTTTGCTTCGTGTTGTTGGATTAGTGAGTTCTTAATGAGGATTATTAACTTTCGAAACTCACATATTTTCCTTTCCATTGTATGCAAACAATGAAAAGTATGAAGAAAGTTGCTTTTAATACGCTTCTTTTCGTTCATTTCACCAGCAAAATTGAATAAGTCGAAAGATGTTTTTATTCTAGCAAAAAAATTTGCAAACGGAGGAGTAACTATTATAAATTGTATTGAATATTACTCTCGAATAATGTCCCAGAAATATCCCAATTTTTATTCGCTTCTTGTTCCTCGAAAACTCTTAAATTTACGATATCGTTCTTCGCTGTTGGAAATATAAACTCCGACAGTTCTAAAAATTGTTCTTTCTTCGAAAGTAGTACAATCAAACAGATGCAATAAAATTATATAGTTGAATTAAAAAACTAGCATGTTTCGTCTCGATCATATTATAAACTCCGTTAATCGACCAATCCTAACAGCGTGACAATTTCTGGAGAATCACCTTCTAAAGTGTCTCGTTTATCTCAGACAGCTCTGAAGAGAGAGATCTTTGAAAAATCGAAAAGAACCGCGCGATTTTCCGGATTTTGTCCCGAGTCAGAATAGGTTATGTTTGAATTCGAGGAAACGCTGTTGTTTTCGATAAATAATGTCCTTGGTAGCTTGCGTAATTTATTTAAATTGAGATTTCACTTCACACTTTCACAGTACAAAGTACAAAAATTAAGACGGTAATTATTTCTCTGTTACTTTATTTCGTCGAGCGCTAACGACGTTATAGGAATTAGCCAGACAGCATAAATTAAAATTTCTTTAAATTCTCATCCTTTCGATAAAAATTATTAAAAAGTGAAAGTTAAATTTTAGTTTAAGTAGCGTCTGAATTAAAAAACGACAATATTTGCCAATATTAATATCTGAAAAATAAATCAGATGGAACAAAAAATTAGTGGTACTTTCATTCGAATTTTATTCGAATAATATCGAATAAGAATTATCGATGGAATTTATTTGCACGTCCATCTCGTTGGAATGATTTATTTACGCGATGTATCGTCCCGGTAGAATGTTAAGAATAAGCACTGTACTTTACAATAATTCACGCGTTACCGCGTGCTGCACGTTACGTGGAATCTCCTTTCGGGAACACAAAAGAAGTTTGACACGAGCTCTAAAGTGTAATCGCCTTTTGTGAACGAAAGAACGGCGCGGCGTCGACGTTGAAGCGGTAAATTATCAAAAAGAGTAAAATAAGGTCAAAACGTAAAGTTTCCTGGCAAGAGCTGGGAAAAAACGACGAATTAAAAGAATTAAGGAGCAAAAAATATCTAAAGAGCCCTGGCTAATAGTACTTAACGATATATCTCCTTAGAAATATTAATTTAACGTCTTAGAAAATTACTCACAGTAATCAACAGCAATTTAACAAGAGACTTGATTAATTGTTTAACATTTAACACTTTTTGCAGGTTCTAAATGAAATAATTAATAGTTAACTTTTAGATAATTACATTTTATTATAGTATATGTACCATAGCTGAATGTTCTTACAACATCCATTAAAAACGAACAATCGTCTTCAATTGCATAGGAAATTGCATATACATGAATTGCATGATAAAACTTACAAATAAATTTTCGGTTATCCAAAAAGAAAACAAATTTCTCGCTCATCAAAGTGCAACTAAATCTATTCAAGACTAATTATAATTACTTTCAGACGTTGCGCTCGTGTCAATATCTCCGGGTCTGAAACAGAATTTCTCTGCTACGTATCTGTTCCGTCATATAATTCACAAATCGCTAACTAACTGCACTGTATTTATCTCTAATTGAATCTGTGTTGCATTTACATTAGCGATTGAGTTGCGAGAATTTGAAAGCTTACTGTTTGGCAACATTCGTGCCACTGTAATCGTTACTTCAATCTTGCCCTTTGACCCCAAATTTCACGTGGCTAAATGCGATCTTTGCCACAATTATTTCTAAGCATAGATACGTTCTACTATCTTTAATGAAACTAATTGCAACATTCTTACTTTTAGATATTTTTTCTACGAATATATACTTTACATCTGCAGAAATATATCTTAACATACCGAATTTTACCGAAAAGTTAATTATCAATATCAATATCCTTTCTCGTTTTGATATGTCTCAGTTCCCTTATTTTTTCTTAACTTCATCTTGTGTCTTTATACTCACTGACTCTTCGATCGAGAAACACTCACTACGATTTCTTCTTAGACTAAACATTTATTGTCTATGGCAAAGCTCGGCATAACAAACGTTTCGACTGCATTAAATGTTACAAGAAGTCGTTATGAAACCTGTACTCTAAACTCTAAACGAATCACCAGTCTGCAACAGAAACTCTGAGATACGTATCGCACCATTTTAGTTAACAACCGAAGATTAACGATTTGTTCTACCCAGAAGCATCCGGCTGGCCACAGTGAATAGTTTCAGGCATTTGTCCTTTCGCCGAATCTAGAAATAACATAAAAGGAGATGCACGAGTACAAGCTATTCCATCCGAGTTTGATCTGCAGCGGCACATGAGTCAGAGGACAATTCAAATCATGTTGTTGTTTTGCCTCGGAGTATCAAGATCGTTAGGACACACGTAATATAAGAATAAATAGACTCCGGGTAAAACAATGCCGCCGTTACGTGCAACCATCGAACAAAGACGGATTCGAATTTTTCGGCTCTCCCCCAACCAGTATAAATAAACGGACACGATCGCCAGCGAAGCGATAATTATACGAGTTATACGAATTATACCAGTTATCGATTAATATCTACGAGTTATCTGCGAACGATTATACACTGTCTTTGAGAATGCGTTTGTACCAGCGACTTTGGACATTATCTATATTTATTTATAATTTATTTAATTCATTTCAAATATATTTGACAGGTTGCAACAGTAAGTTCTCGTTGCCGTTTCATCAATCCTCTACAATTCCGCCACAAATTGGTGACATCCGACGTGATTTGGAACGAAGAAATGGCAACCGCTAACGAAGATAGCAAAGTCACAGCTAGTGTAGCAATCACTATGTCTCCTCTGCTACCTTCAAACATCACCGCGTGGTTCGCCTTATTAGAGACGCAATTTCGCACGGCGGACATCTCGTCGGACAAGATAAGATTCGCGACTCTTGGAAAATGTCTCGACGGTCGACTTCTACAACAAATTGAGGGCGTCATGACGGATCCTACAACCACGGGACGGTACGCGGAGTTAAAAGGCGAACTTATTCGTATTCTAACGGATACGGACAGTGCAAGGTTGAAGAAGTTGGTGGAAAGCGAAGAGATGGGGGATAGGAAGTCATCTGAATTTTATCACCACCTGAGAAAACTTGCTAACCCCTCCACGCCGGACGATTTCATCCTCACAGTGTGGAGGAATCGACTATCCGTTCGCATCAGGCGTATTCTGACCGCAGTAGATGACACGAACCGAAGAGGACGAAAATCTCATTTTTAGTGGACACTGGTGCCGACACAGGCGTGTATCCGCGTAACAAGATACGCGGATCCGCGAACAAGGGCGACTATGAATTGTTTGCGGCCAACGGAACGGGGATTGCGACGGTTAGGTTGGGGTTAGGATGGCACCATCACCGTGTCCCTCAACCTATCACTACGTCGATCTTTCAAGTGCCGTTTTGTCGTTGCCGATGTGCGAACGCCCATCATCGGTTTTGTCTTCCTGAGTCATTATGAGTTGCTCGTAGACCCACGAAACAAACGGTTCCTTAATACGATTACATGACTGTCGACAAAGGGATTCGCCGCCACCACCGACATAGCGTCAATCAAGACCATCGACGGAGAATCATCGTATCCCAATCTACTGACGGAATTCCCTGATTTGACGAAACCGCCCGTTTTCCGGAGAAGTTTTCTACGACACGGTGTGCAACACCATATCAGGGCGACGCGGGGACCCCCCCCCCGTCACGCCAAACTACACCGCCTCGTCCCCGATCGACTCAATCTGGCCGGCTCAATTCGCCGCGAAGGCGAAATTCGAAGTCATGATAGAGCAAGGCGCGATGCAGCCATCGAGAGGCCCATGGGCATCACCCTTGCATATCGTTCTAAAGAAGGACGGATGGATTCGACCTTGTGGCGACTATCGGGCCCGCACCACTCCGGATAGATACACACCGCCGTACATAGAGGACTTCGCGCAGAATCTGTATGGTAGGCGTATCTTTTCTAAAATCGATCTCGTTGACGCTTACCATCAAATTCCAATCGCGCCGGGGGACGTAGAAAAAACCGCGATCACAACATCTTTTGGCATTTTCGAAGCGACCAACATGACGTCAGAGAAACGTGTCAGAGATTCGTGGACGAAATCACGAGAGGCTTTGATTTCGTCTACGCATACATAGACGAGATTTTAATCGCATCCGAAAACGAAGAACAACACCGCGAATACTGGCGGATTTTGTTTAAACGCCTTAACGAGTACGGGGTTGTAATATATATCGCGAAATGTGAATTCGACGTGAGCGAAATAAAATTCCTCGCCACTCCCGTAACGTCCGATGACTTCATCCTTACCATCTGGGAAGGCCGGCTGCCGGTTCACGTGCAGCATATTCTGGCCGCCGTGCAGGATAAGAGCCCCGAAACGCTGACCCGGATCGCCGGCAGCATTTACGAAATACACGCGGAACCAGGACAGGTTGTCGCGGTCAGCACAGACCGAATGACTGCGGTATCTAATCCACCTGCACAAAACGTCGGAGCTAGTGATTCTACCGCTGCTGCCACCAGCGCGTTGAGAGAGCAGACGATCCAGATGCAAGCGCAAATGAACGTGCTGCCCATGGATAATCGTCGACGACCGCGACCACGATCACGCTCTCGTACGAGATACCGCCGCCGTTCGAGATCCTGAAACACGCTCCGACAAGATGGTTTAGTTTTTACCACGCTACGTTTCGGGAACGCGCGAGAAAATGCAACTCACCGTGCAACTGGAAGCCGGGAAACGGCTGTAAACGCGGCAAACGACGACAGCTTGATGTTCCGCCGCATTTTCCTATTCGACAAAAACACGCGTATCTCGTATCTGGCAGACACCGGCGCCGACATTTGCATCTACCCGCGCTGCAGAATCCGAGGACATGCGAGATAAAGCGAGTACGAGTTGTTCGCGGCTAACGGGCACAAATCGCAACGTACGGGACCGTCGCGGTCCATCTTAACTTGTCCCTACGGCGTGCCTTATGTGGTATTTTATTGTGGCCGACGTCCAAACACCTATTATCGGTATGGATTTTCTAAGTCACTACGGCTCGTGGACCCACGTAATAAAAGACTTCTCGATACGACGACCTAGTTATCTTCGAAGGGATACACAGCCACGGTCAACGTTTCATCTATAAAAACCATCTGCGGTAATTCAGTGTATCATCAACTACTGGCGGAATTTCCCGGCCTCACTCGTCCGCCGAATTACGGGAACATCGAAACCACGCTAGGCCTGCCAGTTTACAAAATACCCCGCCGCCTCGCACCGGATCGGCTCAAGCAGGTGAAAGTTGAATTTGAACTCATGATTGAGCAAGGCGTGGTGCGACCATCGAAAAGCCCGTGGGCGTCACCTCTGCACGTCGTACCGAAAAGGTACGGAAACCTGCGGCCATGCGGCGACTATCGTGCGTTAAACGCTCGCATGATACCTGATAGGTGGTACACGCCACCACACATAAAGGACTTCGCCCCCCATCTACACGGTAAGCGCATAATTTCAAAAATTGATCTCGTTCGCGCTTACCACCAAATTCCAATTGTGCCGGAAGACGTGGAATAAACGGTAATTACAACACCGTTCGGAAATTTCGAAGCGACCAATATGATGTTTGAAACGCCGTGCAAACGTGCCAGCGATTCGTCGACGAAATCATCCGCGGTCTCGATTTCGTCTACGCGTACATAGACGACTTCCTTATCGCTTCAGAAGACGAAAACTAACCTCGCGAACATCTGTAAACAGTATTCAACCGCCTCAATGAATACGGTGTAGTCATTAATCCCTCGAAATGCGGATACAACGTGAACGCCGAAGGAATCAAGCCGGCGACTGAACGTGTCGAAGCGATAATCAGAATCCCGAAGCCCACGGATGTTAAACAATTACGCAGGTACTTCGGTATGGTTAACTTCTACCGACGTTTCATATCGGGGGCCGCAAAAATTTTACAACCGTTTCACGACCTGTTAAGAGGCGCGGAAAAGGGCAACACGCCCATCGAGTGATCCAAACAGGCGGAGGACAGTTTCGAAGAATCAAAACGTGCCCTCGCGGACACCACGATGCTGGCGCATCCGATACTAGGTGCGCCCATCAGCCTTACGGTAGACACGCCCGATTATGCAGTAGGAGCCGTTTTACAACAGTACGTGAACAACAAATGGCAGCCGCTAGGGTTTGCCACGAAATCTCTAAAACCCGCGCAACAAAAACATGGCGCCTACAATCGCGAACTGCTCGCGATGTAAACCACCGTAAAACGCTTCCGACACGCCGTTGAGGGTAGAAACTTTATAATCTATACCGACCACAAACCCCTCATTTACGTATTTCGACAAAAACTTGAAAAATGTTCGCCACGACAATTTCGCTATCTAGATTATATAGCACACTTTACAGCGGATATCCGGTACGTTAAAGGCGTAGAAAACGATGTAGCCGATACACCATCTCGCATCGGGACAAGTATTGTCAGTCTTAGTTAACGGGTGCTTTCCTCGGCGTCAACTTACCCGGCACCCGGGTACCCCTAGGACCATAGGGGCTGGGATACGCCCAACCATCGCGCAAGGCACCCAGTGCTACCTTGATTAGCCAAGCCTGCAGGGGTTGTCGCTCGTTACAGGTCGAACGGGGCGATTGCAAGCCCTACTGTCTCACCAGGACGGTTCCAGAGCAGGCGGGACGCTGCTCACCCACTGAAGACCATTCGGGGCGAGCCATTACCCCTTCAATCGGCCCTCTTGCCAGCATCTTGGCCATCAATCACTGCCACCACGAATCCAAACCCATAATTGGCCGAGCAGAGGGGTCGCTACTCCCTCCGGGCTTACACTCGACCCCCGTGGTACCATCCTAAGTCATTGGTGGGACTATCATGTGGATGTACCGCCACGTCACTGCCGGCCGGCGAGCTGCTAACCGTACTCGACAGATCCAGATGGGACTTACGTAAGCGGGGGCCTCAAGGTAAAAGGTACCCGGGAACTTATCCCGACGGTCCCATCCTTGGCATCGGGATCGTGGGTGCGCTACTACCCAAGGCCACATACAGAGAGCATAAACGAGCCTCTCGCTTACACTCCCGGCGACCTTCCCTGCGGTGTACATAGAGGACTCACGTAAGCGGGCCGCTGGTCCCGATGGTCCTCCCTGACTGCGGGAACGTGGGTTTACCAGCCCCCATAGACTTACATAAGCAAGTCCTCTCTGCGGAGCTCGCATCGGGACAACTGAAAACTCGGTAGATCACCGAACGTTAGCATCAGCACAAGAAAGCGACAATGAACTACGCCAAATCCTCAACTCTGACTCTCGCGCACTGCGACTAGAGAAGATTCGTTTTCCCGAAAAGAATGTGGAAATATTTTGCGGCATTTCGACCAGAACCTTGCGGCCGTTCGTACCGAAACCGTTACGACGCAACGTATTTCAGTCGTTAGCCGGACTTTTCCATCCGGGGATACGCGCTTTGTCTGGCCGTCCATAAACAAAGATTGCCGTACGTGGACGCGACAATGCATACCGTGCCAACGCAGTAAAATCACCAGGTACGTATTTTCAGCACACGTAGACATTATCGTAATGCAGTATTCGGAGGGCTATCAATATTGTATAACGCGTATCGATCGTTTTTCGCATTGGCCCGAAGCCATTCCCATCGCTGACATGGAAGCGCCAACCGTTGCCTCGGCCCTCCTTTCAACTTGGATTTCTCGTTTCGGCGTTCTCTTAAAAATAACAACTGACCAAGGACGCCAATTCGAATGGTTTTGCTCTCGATTATTTCTTTAAAAGTTTGCCATTTGGAGGTTTTGTTGCATAGTGTCTCTGGATTGCTATAAAGTATTGGCTTGTTTCTGTATGCAATTATTATGGGTGTATGATCGGAGCTAAACTCGAGGCTGGGTGTTATTTTTAGTTTATTTGCGTTTAGTCCCTTTGTAACTGCAAACTCGAGTAGGTCGGATATTTTGCTGAGGTCTGTCGGCCAGTCTGTTTGTCTTCCTGTGGGTAATATATTGAGGTTCTTGTTTCTAGTGTATTTTTTCAGGGTTCTACCTCGAGATGTAGTAATTCTTGATCCCCATAGCGTGTGCTTTACATTGTAGTCTCCCGCTGCGATATACTTGTCATCTAAGTGTTGGAAGTACTCTTCCCACATTTGTGATGTAATTTTGTGTCGTGATGGTACATATATTGCTGGCAAATGGGAGTGGTTGCTGCTAGTTTGTACTGTATCGGTGGTTGCTTGGGTATATTCCTTTCTAAATTGGATGTGTAAGTGATGTTTGATATCGTTTCTTATTATTACCTGAGGGGTGTTCGGTATCATATATGGTGTAGTAAGGTATTTTCATGTAGCTTTTTGGAGTGAAGTGTGTTTCTGAAACAAGTAATATGTCTATATTGTTGTTATATAGGAATGTTTTAATTTCTGGGGCCCATTGTTGTAGGCCGTTTGAGTTCCAGGCTGCTATTTTCAGCGTGCCCGTTTTTATTTTTTGCTTAGCATGTTTGTAAGAAGTTGTAACATGACTGTTATTTGTTGCGTTTGCTGTCTGAGAACTGCGTTTTGTTCGCTTATCATTTTTGTTAGCATTTCAATGTTTTTGATGGATTGTTTGAGCAGTTCCTTGATTTGTGTAGTGTCGTTGCTGTTATTATTCTGATTTTGGTTGTCTAAGGGTGGCGATTGGATGACTACTTGCGCGTAGCTTCGGCTACCAACGGTGTTGATGTTACTGTGGTTATTGTTCATTACGTGCTGTAGATTTGGTGTTGTTTCAGTTTCTGTGCTATCCTGTTGCGCGTGAATGTTATTGTGTGTTCTGTTTCGAAGCGGCGGAGACAGTTTACATTGCAGTTGTTTTCTAACTACACAGCCTTTGTAACTGGCTGGGTGGTTTCCATTGCAGTT
The DNA here is from genome assembly GCF_011952255.1 of Bombus vosnesenskii. Taxonomy (NCBI): domain Eukaryota; kingdom Metazoa; phylum Arthropoda; class Insecta; order Hymenoptera; family Apidae; genus Bombus; species Bombus vosnesenskii. The sequence continues at coordinate 19,804 of NW_022883723.1, forward strand.
GTAGCATTTTACTTCATTTATTTTTCCTATGTATGGACAGTTTATTGTTAGGTACTTTTGACACACACCGAATTTCTGTTGCAGTAAATTTTTGTGTCCATATTGCTGGCACCGTATGCATTGCGGTATGTCTTTTTTATGTCTAGGTGGCTCCACTGTTACTATTGTGCTTAGAACTTTTTTAATTTCAAACATTTCTTTGTTATTATTTTTAGGTTCGAGTTCTATTAGAAATAGCAGTAATGGTTGTTTAGTATCATATCTCGTTATGTTGTTTATTGCTCTTACCTGGTGTCCGATTTTGGCTAGTTCCTCGCATATGTTGTTTGTATTTGTTTTTGGGTGTAATCCTCTGATTACTGCTTTGTAACTTTTATCAGTTTTGAGCTGGTAAATGCGATATCCGGCGTTTTTTCTTTTCGTGCTTTTGTCACTTTTCTAAAAGTTTCTGGGGTGTTAGTTTGTACTTTTACCTGGTCTAGTTTTAATTCTTTTATACTGTAATTTTCTTTTCCTGCCGTGTTGTTCAGTAGTTCAATGAGGGGGTCTACTATTTGGGCTCCTATGTAAGTTGATGGTGGTTTGGCGATGTGGGTTATTGGTTTTTCGGCTGAGTGTGTTTTTTTCTCTTCTGGCAGTGCGCTGAAGGAGTTTCGGAGAGTGATTTCTTGTAGCCGTTGTTGCTTTTCTGCTTCTATAGCTTTCCTAATGTTTGTGTTTGGTGTTATTTTACGTTTTTTGTTGTAAATTGCGACCTTCCATCTTTCATCCTGGTGGGTTACTTCGTTGTTGATTTTATTCTCGTCATTATTTTGTAATGTTTCCATTTCTATTTCATTCATAGCTGAGCTCTCCTGTTCTTCGTTTAGTGACTGACTTGGATTTGTTATATTTGTAACTTTGTTTATGAAATATGTTTTGCCTTTGCTTGTTATTTTTATTGGCGGTATTTGTTGTTGCATTTTGGATTTTCCACCATTTGGCGTTGGGTGTTGTCGTTCTTCTCTTACTTTTCCTCACTTGCCGCACTTTCACTGAAGCACTGTTTCACACGTCCGTTTAGC
>NW_022883724.1:0-26605 GCF_011952255.1 Bombus vosnesenskii
AAACATTATTTTCATGCGAAAACAACAAACATATCGAATGAAAGCAGCCAAACAAACACGGATAATGCTGTTGCAGCTGATGGTAGCTATTCTGTATCATACCAACCACAAATTTTTTAAATTTTTGTAGATATTGTTAGACCTTTTTAATTTTCACTTTTTTAAACTCTTTTATTTTTGATTCGTTTTATTTGTTCTTTAATGTCCATGCGAATGTAGCAATTATTGTTGAGCGAGTTGTATTGTGTGTATTGTGTGCAGTGCATGTTATTGCGTGTGTAATGCACTTACTGCGTATTGTTTATATTGTGGTCGTAGTGTACATCATCATCTTTTCGTAGTCTATTGTACAATGTCATACCTTTGACACACTTGCCGATATGCACTTGCGTTACGTGAAAAATCTCCGAATAGAATAGGATACAAAGAACAACTATATTACGTAGAATCAACCAAAATTTATTAGATGCAAGTACATTAAAATCTGTGAAGTCCGACTATTCAACAAGATGATTCAGACTTTGGGTATAGAACATCGCAGCGTGTTTAGCTAAAACATGGATTATGCTGCAGAAGAAGATACCAACAACCATATGGATAGCATTGAAGAAAGAAAAGCTACACCCGTACAGTTTTCGAAAAGTTCAAGAATTGAGTGCGGAAGATTTCCCGAGAAGAGAGAATTTTACAGATGGATGTCTCGCAAAATTTAGTGGAACTGTAATTTTCCTGCGAAAATATTATTTACGGACAAGGGCTCATTCAGTAAATATGGAACGGTGGATATGCAAAATGAACATTTCTCGGCAAGTGAAAATCCAGACGTGTTAAGAATCAAATCCGCAAACGTAATTTCTAGCAAATACTCGAATAGGAATTTTAAATGATAGAATCGTTGGCCCAGTTATTTTATTTTCCAAACTTTTGGAAAAATTTATAACAAAGGAACATAATTTCCCGAGACAGTAACGCAGATGACAGCTATGGAAAGCTGTCTTCTTTTGTCGCTAACTGATTATACCAACCTGTCTTCTGCCTTTAAAACCGATAATTTGAAATCACTTTTCTTGTACTATCGTGATACCTGTCACGTCAACGTTAAAAATCTTATATGGTCGAAATTTATGCTTGTCTACAAGGTCATGAAACGGATGAAAAAATTTACCAACATTGACCTTGTTAAGTTCCATGGCACGTGCGACTGAAGCGGATTTTGCTGCACGAAGGGATAATTCAAAATACTGTTTCATAAAATTAGTTAACCAAACTTCTGCTAAGGAAAGCATCGAGGAAAACTGGAAACTCATGTTTTGTTTCTAATATAACAGCGAAACAGTTTGACGCTGCGAAAACAAACCTGCCCTCAGGTGACCATTAACAATATAACAATTCCTAACAAGGATTCAGTCAGATACCTGGGCATGACTCTCGACAGGAGACTAACATGGAAACAACACAACATAGACCAATCGAAGCAACTCAAGGCTAAACTCAAAAAATTCTACTGGTTCGTTGGTCGACGTTCTAACCTAAGCACGCAGAACAAAATTACACTCTATCGGATTATACGGAATCCAACTATGGGGAACAGCAAGTAATTTCAACATTGAAATAGTTTAACGCTTCCAGTCGAAAACTCTAAGGTCCCTAATAGATGCATCCTGGTATGTTACCAACGAAGCAATACATCGCCACCTCAAGATACCCAGTCAGAGAAGAAATAACAAAATGTGGTAATAGATATATCATAATAGTCAATAACCACCGCGCCACGCCAGAGAAACTTACTCAAAATTCTCAATGCGAGAATTGATTGTAAAGTACTTGTAAATAAAAAGAAATTATCAAATAAGAAGGGACGTAAAGGTAGGAGACAGGTTGAAAGGCCCGTTGAGGTTAACGTCTCTACACAAACTTCCCCTCCAATAGTCTAGATTTGAAAAAGAAACGGGGACGTGAGAAACAAGTTTGAACAGCGTAACAAAAGGAAAACTGTGTCGCCGCTTGAGGACACGAAGGCCGATGGGATAAAAAGGGCGAAGAGAGGCGATCCTTCGTATGTGGAAGAGGGGCGAAGTTGACCCCAGGGATAGAGAAACCTACGACTCTGGAGGCGAATGGATTGTTCAAATAGGTAGAAAAGAAAAAAGACGGGTGAGAGAGAGGAGGAACAACGAGGAAAGGAGGCCACCGGTTAACGAAGGCTGGAGGGAAAGGTTGCCTAGAATTCGAAATAGGCCCTCTTGGTGAAAGTCCGGGAGGGTAAGGAATGTCTCCAGACCTATAAGGAGCCTATGGTAACGAAGGAGGTGCTGTGCGAGAGCACGGGCATTAAACGGACGAGGATATCCTCGTGAAACTGGAAGCGGGGGCATCAAAGAGGGTGACGTTGCCCTCAAGATAAAGAAAGTAACAGCGGACAGAGTTTTGTTTCCCCCCTCCAGTTGTGCTCTCCTGAACCCTGAGTCCGAGCTCTCATCTCCTTTTTGATACCTTCCACGTGTTTAGCTGATGAATGCATTGAAACCGGAAGGACGAACGAGCGAGGCGCGTGGGACATCGCCTCGTAAGAATAACTAGGAACAACTCGTAACGTATTGTGATCCAGACCTTGTAATATCGTGCGTGAGATTGAGATTTTCATCTACGATAAGACTTTAATACGGAAAGAAGCGTCTGCTGATACGACAGGAATATTAAGCCGTAACAAATAAACTCTTATACATTTTTTCTTTTCTTGTTTAACCATAAAGCAGTAACATTGTACGTACATCACATAATAAATCATTGAGACCTGCTTTTCCAAAATTGTAACATTGAATATAATTTATATTATATTCGATAACGAGATATTCTCACAAAACCGTCGGATGCCGGCATATTTATAATACTTCCGTTCTAAATTTACAAAGAATAATTTCATTGAAATTAACAGCTACTTGGCAAATTCCAAACGATCCATCGATACATCGTGAATAGAGAATTATCTGTGAAACATCTTTGATCCAGACGTAACACAGCGAACAAGTATTACATACATTGTTCCTGAAAACGATAACTGTAAACCTATCTGTGATAACTGTAAACCTGTAAACCTAATGGTGATTTTGTCTGCTTACGAGTAGTCCATTTTCATTCTGGTACGTTCAGAGTCTAAAAAATTCCCAATTTCTATTCTATCAGATTTCGTTTGTTAATGGAGGAATTTTACAGTTTTTATTATATTTTTTACGATTAATTTTATAACTATGATTTTATCTGACATATTAATTCTTATTGCGTTAAACGAATAAACGTTATGAAATTAATTATACGGAGAAAATTTTATAGTAATATTACGTCGAATGAAACAGGTCCATTCGCGATTTTAAAACTTTATACCTATTAAAATCCATCATTCCCTGCACTCTCTGCATTTTGTTCGCCAAATAAACCAAATTATTCGTAAAATATAAAGTTTCACGTTATTTCGTAATCGACATTCAAACTTCTTGAAACTCAACCCTCTAAAACAGTTTTTTTTTTCATAAAACGAGCAAATATTGCCTCGGTTCATCGATTTAATTTTCAGTTGCACCTCCGTATTTTCCTTTCTGTCGAAAACGAGTGTATTACCAGCCGCGCGTCTACATTTCGACGACCAAGTTTTTCGAACGTACTGCAGAAGTCAAAGAAAAATGTCAAAGAAAAAGGAAAAGTAATACCGAGAAGTTTCTCACGTTCCTCTGGCTTTCGAGATCAAAAATGTTAATCGTGCGACCTGTATTCGATTTTATTGGAGATCGTGCACTCCATTAATTGTCCCTTTCGTCGAATCAGCAAAAGGAAATCTAACAAAGGATACGTTAATTACTGATTACAATTTTTTTCAGTTTTGTATCGAGAGAAAAGAGCACAATGCAGAGGACTGTATTTTATGGATGAGGTCAGGCCACGGATGTATCGATACCAGGGATTGCAGCTGTCAAGTGATTAATTGTCGGTGTATTAGTTACCGCTAGTACGTAACGGCGCGATTAATTTCCGGTTCGACGCGCCTCTTCGATTGACGCCACACCGAAAAACAAGCTTTGGTATATTGATATTGGCGTCCCTTGAAACAGTAATTATCGAAGCTACGCAAATAATCGCCTGATGTTTGGAACATTTATTAAACGACCACGCTTCTGCGATTTTTCAACGGGAAATTTCAAGATACAAAGTTATTTTATGCCAATAGTAATTTTCGAATATTGTTCGAACGAGCGTAATTAAATATTTTATCTCGATTACGTTTTACTCGTTTTAAAAAGGCAATAAAAAAATTAAATGCGAATCCTAACAATAGGAAGACTAAAAATTTGATAAGTGAAAAATCCTTGAATTTTAAAATATCCAAAATAATTATTTTGCTTCGTGTTATTGGATTAGTGAGTTCTTAATGAGGATTATTAACTTTCGAAACTCAAATATTTTCCTTTCCATTGTATGCAAACAATGAAAAGTATGAAGAAAGTTGCTTTTAATACACTTCTTTTCGTTCATTTCACCAGCAAAATTGAATAAGTCGAAAGATGTTTTTATTCTAGCAAAAAAATTTGCAAACGGAAGAGTAACTATTATAAATTGTATTGAATATTACTCTCGAATAATGTCCCAGAAATATCCCAATTTTTATTCGCTTCTTGTTCCTCGAAAACTCTTAAATTTACGATATCGTTCTTCGCTGTTGGAAATATAAACTCCGACAGTTCTAAAAATTGTTCTTTCTTCGAAAGTAGTACAATCAAACAGATGCAATAAAATTATATAGTTGAATTAAAAAACTAGCATGTTTCGTCTCGATCATATTATAAACTCCGTTAATCGACCAATCCTAACAGCGTGACAATTTCTGGAGAATCACCTTCTAAAGTGTCTCGTTTATCTCAGACAGCTCTGAAGAGAGAGATCTTTGAAAAATCGAAAAGAACCGCGCGATTTTCCGGATTTTGTCCCGAGTCAGAATAGGTTATGTTTGAATTCGAGGAAACGCTGTTGTTTTCGATAAATAATGTCCTTGGTAGCTTGCGTAATTTATTTAAATTGAGATTTCACTTCACACTTTCACAGTACAAAGTACAAAAATTAAGACGGTAATTATTTCTCTGTTACTTTATTTCGTCGAGCGCTAACGACGTTATAGGAATTAGCCAGACAGCATAAATTAAAATTTCTTTAAATTCTCATCCTTTCGATAAAAATTATTAAAAAGTGAAAGTTAAATTTTAGTTTAAGTAGCGTCTGAATTAAAAAACGACAATATTTGCCAATATTAATATCTGAAAAATAAATCAGATGGAACAAAAAATTAGTGGTACTTTCATTCGAATTTTATTCGAATAATATCGAATAAGAATTATCGATGGAATTTATTTGCACGTCCATCTCGTTGGAATGATTTATTTACGCGATGTATCGTCCCGGTAGAATGTTAAGAATAAGCACTGTACTTTACAATAATTCACGCGTTACCGCGTGCTGCACGTTACGTGGAATCTCCTTTCGGGAACACAAAAGAAGTTTGACACGAGCTCTAAAGTGTAATCGCCTTTTGTGAACGAAAGAACGGCGCGGCGTCGACGTTGAAGCGGTAAATTATCAAAAAGAGTAAAATAAGGTCAAAACGTAAAGTTTCCTGGGAAGAGCTGGGAAAAAACGACGAATTAAAAGAATTAAGGAGCAAAAAATATCTAAAGAGCCCTGGCTAATAGTACTTAACGATATATCTCCTTAGAAATATTAATTTAACGTCTTAGAAAATTACTCACAGTAATCAACAGCAATTTAACAAGAGACTTGATTAATTGTTTAACATTTAACACTTTTTGCAGGTTCTAAATGAAATAATTAATAGTTAACTTTTAGATAATTACATTTTATTATAGTATATGTACCATAGCTGAATGTTCTTACAACATCCATTAAAAACGAACAATCGTCTTCAATTGCATAGGAAATTGCATATACATGAATTGCATGATAAAACTTACAAATAAATTTTCGGTTATCCAAAAAGAAAACAAATTTCTCGCTCATCAAAGTGCAACTAAATCTATTCAAGACTAATTATAATTACTTTCAGACGTTGCGCTCGTGTCAATATCTCCGGGTCTGAAACAGAATTTCTCTGCTACGTATCTGTTCCGTCATATAATTCACAAATCGCTAACTAACTGCACTGTATTTATCTCTAATTGAATCTGTGTTGCATTTACATTAGCGATTGAGTTGCGAGAATTTGAAAGCTTACTGTTTGGCAACATTCGTGCCACTGTAATCGTTACTTCAATCTTGCCCTTTGACCCCAAATTTCACGTGGCTAAATGCGATCTTTGCCACAATTATTTCTAAGCATAGATACGTTCTACTATCTTTAATGAAACTAATTGCAACATTCTTACTTTTAGATATTTTTTCTACGAATATATACTTTACATCTGCAGAAATATATCTTAACATACCGAATTTTACCGAAAAGTTAATTATCAATATCAATATCCTTTCTCGTTTTGATATGTCTCAGTTCCCTTATTTTTTCTTAACTTCATCTTGTGTCTTTATACTCACTGACTCTTCGATCGAGAAACACTCACTACGATTTCTTCTTAGACTAAACATTTATTGTCTATGGCAAAGCTCGGCATAACAAACGTTTCGACTGCATTAAATGTTACAAGAAGTCGTTATGAAACCTGTACTCTAAACTCTAAACGAATCACCAGTCTGCAACAGAAACTCTGAGATACGTATCGCACCATTTTAGTTAACAACCGAAGATTAACGATTTGTTCTACCCAGAAGCATCCGGCTGGCCACAGTGAATAGTTTCAGGCATTTGTCCTTTCGCCGAATCTAGAAATAACATAAAAGGAGATGCACGAGTACAAGCTATTCCATCCGAGTTTGATCTGCAGCGGCACATGAGTCAGAGGACAATTCAAATCATGTTGTTGTTTTGCCTCGGAGTATCAAGATCGTTAGGACACACGTAATATAAGAATAAATAGACTCCGGGTAAAACAATGCCGCCGTTACGTGCAACCATCGAACAAAGACGGATTCGAATTTTTCGGCTCTCCCCCAACCAGTATAAATAAACGGACACGATCGCCAGCGAAGCGATAATTATACGAGTTATACGAATTATACCAGTTATCGATTAATATCTACGAGTTATCTGCGAACGATTATACACTGTCTTTGAGAATGCGTTTGTACCAGCGACTTTGGACATTATCTATATTTATTTATAATTTATTTAATTCATTTCAAATATATTTGACAGGTTGCAACAGTAAGTTCTCGTTGCCGTTTCATCAATCCTCTACAATTCCGCCACAAATTGGTGACATCCGACGTGATTTGGAACGAAGAAATGGCAACCGCTAACGAAGATAGCAAAGTCACAGCTAGTGTAGCAATCACTATGTCTCCTCTGCTACCTTCAAACATCACCGTGTGGTTCGCCTTATTAGAGACGCAATTTCGCACGGCGGACATCTCGTCGGACAAGATAAGATTCGCGACTCTTGGAAAATGTCTCGACGGTCGACTTCTACAACAAATTGAGGGCGTCATGACGGATCCTACAACCACGGGACGGTACGCGGAGTTAAAAGGCGAACTTATTCGTATTCTAACGGATACGGACAGTGCAAGGTTGAAGAAGTTGGTGGAAAGCGAAGAGATGGGGGATAGGAAGTCATCTGAATTTTATCACCACCTGAGAAAACTTGCTAACCCCTCCACGCCGGACGATTTCATCCTCACAGTGTGGAGGAATCGACTATCCGTTCGCATCAGGCGTATTCTGACCGCAGTAGATGACACGAACCGAAGAGGACGAAAATCTCATTTTTAGTGGACACTGGTGCCGACACAGGCGTGTATCCGCGTAACAAGATACGCGGATCCGCGAACAAGGGCGACTATGAATTGTTTGCGGCCAACGGAACGGGGATTGCGACGGTTAGGTTGGGGTTAGGATGGCACCATCACCGTGTCCCTCAACCTATCACTACGTCGATCTTTCAAGTGCCGTTTTGTCGTTGCCGATGTGCGAACGCCCATCATCGGTTTTGTCTTCCTGAGTCATTATGAGTTGCTCGTAGACCCACGAAACAAACGGTTCCTTAATACGATTACATGACTGTCGACAAAGGGATTCGCCGCCACCACCGACATAGCGTCAATCAAGACCATCGACGGAGAATCATCGTATCCCAATCTACTGACGGAATTCCCTGATTTGACGAAACCGCCCGTTTTCCGGAGAAGTTTTCTACGACACGGTGTGCAACACCATATCAGGGCGACGCGGGGACCCCCCCCCCGTCACGCCAAACTACACCGCCTCGTCCCCGATCGACTCAATCTGGCCGGCTCAATTCGCCGCGAAGGCGAAATTCGAAGTCATGATAGAGCAAGGCGCGATGCAGCCATCGAGAGGCCCATGGGCATCACCCTTGCATATCGTTCTAAAGAAGGACGGATGGATTCGACCTTGTGGCGACTATCGGGCCCGCACCACTCCGGATAGATACACACCGCCGTACATAGAGGACTTCGCGCAGAATCTGTATGGTAGGCGTATCTTTTCTAAAATCGATCTCGTTGACGCTTACCATCAAATTCCAATCGCGCCGGAGGACGTAGAAAAAACCGCGATCACAACATCTTTTGGCATTTTCGAAGCGACCAACATGACGTCAGAGAAACGTGTCAGAGATTCGTGGACGAAATCACGAGAGGCTTTGATTTCGTCTACGCATACATAGACGAGTTTTTAATCGCATCCGAAAACGAAGAACAACACCGCGAATACTGGCGGATTTTGTTTAAACGCCTTAACGAGTACGGGGTTGTAATATATATCGCGAAATGTGAATTCGACGTGAGCGAAATAAAATTCCTCGCCACTCCCGTAACGTCCGATGACTTCATCCTTACCATCTGGGAAGGCCGGCTGCCGGTTCACGTGCAGCATATTCTGGCCGCCGTGCAGGATAAGAGCCCCGAAACGCTGACCCGGATCGCCGGCAGCATTTACGAAATACACTCGGAACCAGGACAGGTTGTCGCGGTCAGCACAGACCGAATGACTGCGGTATCTAATCCACCTGCACAAAACGTCGGAGCTAGTGATTCTACCGCTGCTGCCACCAGCGCGTTGAGAGAGCAGACGATCCAGATGCAAGCGCAAATGAACGTGCTGCCCATGGATAATCGTCGACGACCGCGACCACGATCACGCTCTCGTACGAGATACCGCCGCCGTTCGAGATCCTGAAACACGCTGCGACAAGATGGTTTAGTTTTTACCACGCTACGTTTCGGGAACGCGCGAGAAAATGCAACTCACCGTGCAACTGGAAGCCGGGAAACGGCTGTAAACGCGGCAAACGACGACAGCTTGATGTTCCGCCGCATTTTCCTATTCGACAAAAACACGCGTATCTCGTATCTGGCAGACACCGGCGCCGACATTTGCATCTACCCGCGCTGCAGAATCCGAGGACATGCGAGATAAAGCGAGTACGAGTTGTTCGCGGCTAACGGGCACAAATCGCAACGTACGGGACCGTCGCGGTCCATCTTAACTTGTCCCTACGGCGTGCCTTATGTGGTATTTTATTGTGGCCGACGTCCAAACACCTATTATCGGTATGGATTTTCTAAGTCACTACGGCTCGTGGACCCACGTAATAAAAGACTTCTCGATACGACGACCTAGTTATCTTCGAAGGGATACACAGCCACGGTCAACGTTTCATCTATAAAAACCATCTGCGGTAATTCAGTGTATCATCAACTACTGGCGGAATTTCCCGGCCTCACTCGTCCGCCGAATTACGGGAACATCGAAACCACGCTAGGCCTGCCAGTTTACAAAATACCCCGCCGCCTCGCACCGGATCGGCTCAAGCAGGTGAAAGTTGAATTTGAACTCATGATTGAGCAAGGCGTGGTGCGACCATCGAAAAGCCCGTGGGCGTCACCTCTGCACGTCGTACCGAAAAGGTACGGAAACCTGCGGCCATGCGGCGACTATCGTGCGTTAAACGCTCGCATGATACCTGATAGGTGGTACACGCCACCACACATAAAGGACTTCGCCCCCCATCTACACGGTAAGCGCATAATTTCAAAAATTGATCTCGTTCGCGCTTACCACCAAATTCCAATTGTGCCGGAAGACGTGGAATAAACGGTAATTACAACACCGTTCGGAAATTTCGAAGCGACCAATATGATGTTTGAAACGCCGTGCAAACGTGCCAGCGATTCGTCGACGAAATCATCCGCGGTCTCGATTTCGTCTACGCGTACATAGACGACTTCCTTATCGCTTCAGAAGACGAAAACTAACCTCGCGAACATCTGTAAACAGTATTCAACCGCCTCAATGAATACGGTGTAGTCATTAATCCCTCGAAATGCGGATACAACGTGAACGCCGAAGGAATCAAGCCGGCGACTGAACGTGTCGAAGCGATAATCAGAATCCCGAAGCCCACGGATGTTAAACAATTACGCAGGTACTTCGGTATGGTTAACTTCTACCGACGTTTCATATCGGGGGCCGCAAAAATTTTACAACCGTTTCACGACCTGTTAAGAGGCGCGGAAAAGGGCAACACGCCCATCGAGTGATCCAAACAGGCGGAGGACAGTTTCGAAGAATCAAAACGTGCCCTCGCGGACACCACGATGCTGGCGCATCCGATACTAGGTGCGCCCATCAGCCTTACGGTAGACACGCCCGATTATGCAGTAGGAGCCGTTTTACAACAGTACGTGAACAACAAATGGCAGCCGCTAGGGTTTGCCACGAAATCTCTAAAACCCGCGCAACAAAAACATGGCGCCTACGATCGCGAACTGCTCGCGATGTAAACCACCGTAAAACGCTTCCGACACGCCGTTGAGGGTAGAAACTTTATAATCTATACCGACCACAAACCCCTCATTTACGTATTTCGACAAAAACTTAAAAAATGTTCGCCACGACAATTTCGCTATCTAGATTATATAGCACACTTTACAGCGGATATCCGGTATGTTAAAGGCGTAGAAAACGATGTAGCCGATACACCATCTCGCATCGGGACAAGTATTGTCAGTCTTAGTTAACGGGTGCTTTCCTCGGCGTCAACTTACCCGGCACCCGGGTACCCCTAGGACCATAGGGGCTGGGATACGCCCAACCATCGCGCAAGGCACCCAGTGCTACCTTGATTAGCCAAGCCTGCAGGGGTTGTCGCTCGTTACAGGTCGAACGGGGCGATTGCAAGCCCTACTGTCTCACCAGGACGGTTCCAGAGCAGGCGGGACGCTGCTCACCCACTGAAGACCATTCGGGGCGAGCCATTACCCCTTCAATCGGCCCTCTTGCCAGCATCTTGGCCATCAATCACTGCCACCACGAATCCAAACCCATAATTGGCCGAGCAGAGGGGTCGCTACTCCCTCCGGGCTTACACTCGACCCCCGTGGTACCATCCTAAGTCATTGGTGGGACTATCATGTGGATGTACCGCCACGTCACTGCCGGCCGGCGAGCTGCTAACCGTACTCGACAGATCCAGATGGGACTTACGTAAGCGGGGGCCTCAAGGTAAAAGGTACCCGGGAACTTATCCCGACGGTCCCATCCTTGGCATCGGGATCGTGGGTGCGCTACTACCCAAGGCCACATACAGAGAGCATAAACGAGCCTCTCGCTTACACTCCCGGCGACCTTCCCTGCGGTGTACATAGAGGACTCACGTAAGCGGGCCGCTGGTCCCGATGGTCCTCCCTGACTGCGGGAACGTGGGTTTACCAGCCCCCATAGACTTACATAAGCAAGTCCTCTCTGCGGAGCTCGCATCGGGACAACTGAAAACTCGGTAGATCACCGAACGTTAGCATCAGCACAAGAAAGCGACAATGAACTACGCCAAATCCTCAACTCTGACTCTCGCGCACTGCGACTAGAGAAGATTCGTTTTCCCGAAAAGAATGTGGAAATATTTTGCGGCATTTCGACCAGAACATTGCGGCCGTTCGTACCGAAACCGTTACGACGCAACGTATTTCAGTCGTTAGCCGGACTTTTCCATCCGGGGATACGAGCCACGCAAGAACTGGCCACAACGCGCTTTGTCTGGCCGTCCGTAAACAAAGATTGCCGTACGTGGACGCGACAATGCATACCGTGCCAACGCAGTAAAATCACCAGGTACGTATTTTCAGCACACGTAGACATTATCGTAATGCAGTATTCGGAGGGCTATCAATATTGTATAACGTGTATCGATCGTTTTTCGCATTGGCCCGAAGCCATTCCCATCGCTGACATGGAAGCGCCAACCGTTGCCTCGGCCCTCCTTTCAACTTGGATTTCTCGTTTCGGCGTTCTCTTAAAAATAACAACTGACCAAGGACGCCAATTCGAATGGTTTTGCTCTCGATTATTTCTTTAAAAGTTTGCCATTTGGAGGTTTTGTTGCATAGTGTCTCTGGATTGCTATAAAGTATTGGCTTGTTTCTGTATGCAATTATTATGGGTGTATGATCGGAGCTAAACTCGAGGCTGGGTGTTATTTTTAGTTTATTTGCGTTTAGTCCCTTTGTAACTGCAAACTCGAGTAGGTCGGATATTTTGCTGAGGTCTGTCGGCCAGTCTGTTTGTCTTCCTGTGGGTAATATATTGAGGTTCTTGTTTCTAGTGTATTTTTTCAGGGTTCTACCTCGAGATGTAGTAATTCTTGATCCCCATAGCGTGTGCTTTACATTGTAGTCTCCCGCTGCGATATACTTGTCATCTAAGTGTTGGAAGTACTCTTCCCACATTTGTGATGTAATTTTGTGTCGTGATGGTACATATATTGCTGGCAAATGGGAGTGGTTGCTGCTAGTTTGTACTGTATCGGTGGTTGCTTGGGTATATTCCTTTCTAAATTGGATGTGTAAGTGATGTTTGATATCGTTTCTTATTATTACCTGAGGGGTGTTCGGTATCATATATGGTGTAGTAAGGTATTTTCATGTAGCTTTTTGGAGTGAAGTGTGTTTCTGAAACAAGTAATATGTCTATATTGTTGTTATATAGGAATGTTTTAATTTCTGGGGCCCATTGTTGTAGGCCGTTTGAGTTCCAGGCTGCTATTTTCAGCGTGCCCGTTTTTATTTTTTGCTTAGCATGTTTGTAAGAAGTTGTAACATGACTGTTATTTGTTGCGTTTGCTGTCTGAGAACTGCGTTTTGTTCGCTTATCATTTTTGTTAGCATTTCAATGTTTTTGATGGATTGTTTGAGCAGTTCCTTGATTTGTGTAGTGTCGTTGCTGTTATTATTCTGATTTTGGTTGTCTAAGGGTGGCGATTGGATGACTACTTGCGCGTAGCTTCGGCTACCAACGGTGTTGATGTTACTGTGGTTATTGTTCATTACGTGCTGTAGATTTGGTGTTGTTTCAGTTTCTGTGCTATCCTGTTGCGCGTGAATGTTATTGTGTGTTCTGTTTCGAAGCGGCGGAGACAGTTTACATTGCAGTTGTTTTCTAACTACACAGCCTTTGTAACTGGCTGGGTGGTTTCCATTGCAGTTGTAGCATTTTACTTCATTTATTTTTCCTATGTATGGACAGTTTATTGTTAGGTACTTTTGACACACACCGAATTTCTGTTGCAGTAAATTTTTGTGTGTCCATATTGCTGGCACCGTATGCATTGCGGTATGTCTTTTTTATGTCTAGGTGGCTCCACTGTTACTATTGTGCTTAGAACTTTTTTAATTTCAAACATTTCTTTGTTATTATTTTTAGGTTCGAGTTCTATTAGAAATAGCAGTAATGGTTGTTTAGTATCATATCTCGTTATGTTGTTTATTGCTCTTACCTGGTGTCCGATTTTGGCTAGTTCCTCGCATATGTTGTTTGTATTTGTTTTTGGGTGTAATCCTCTGATTACTGCTTTGTAACTTTTATCAGTTTTGAGCTGGTAAATGCGATATCCGGCGTTTTTTCTTTTCGTGCTTTTGTCACTTTTCTAAAAGTTTCTGGGGTGTTAGTTTGTACTTTTACCTGGTCTAGTTTTAATTCTTTTATACTGTAATTTTCTTTTCCTGCCGTGTTGTTCAGTAGTTCAATGAGGGGGTCTACTATTTGGGCTCCTATGTAAGTTGATGGTGGTTTGGCGATGTGGGTTATTGGTTTTTCGGCTGAGTGTGTTTTTTTCTCTTCTGGCAGTGCGCTGAAGGAGTTTCGGAGAGTGATTTCTTGTAGCCGTTGTTGCTTTTCTGCTTCTATAGCTTTCCTAATGTTTGTGTTTGGTGTTATTTTACGTTTTTTGTTGTAAATTGCGACCTTCCATCTTTCATCCTGGTGGGTTACTTCGTTGTTGATTTTATTCTCGTCATTATTTTGTAATGTTTCCATTTCTATTTCATTCATAGCTGAGCTCTCCTGTTCTTCGTTTAGTGACTGACTTGGATTTGTTATATTTGTAACTTTGTTTATGAAATATGTTTTGCCTTTGCTTGTTATTTTTATTGGCGGTATTTGTTGTTGCATTTTGGATTTTCCACCATTTGGCGTTGGGTGTTGTCGTTCTTCTCTTACTTTTCCTCACTTGCCGCACTTTCACTGAAGCACTGTTTCACACGTCCGTTTAGCTCGGCTGCTCGGGCAGAACTGTGTGTACAAATTGCAGAGGAATTATTAGGTTGTCCGAAAAGTTTCTTTAGTTTTTTAAGGTGATAATATATGAACAACAACTTCTGTTTTATATTATTTTATTGAATTGGGTATGCTCCATTTTGTTATATTTCTATTATTATGTTCATGCATAATTCAATAAACTAATATAAAACAAAAAAACATTTGATTGATTCCTTCAAGAATGATATGATAATTTCTTTAATAATGATGCGACGATTTGCTTAAAAATTCTTTAAAATTCAAGATGAAAGTCTTACTTGTTGACGATTATACCGCGATATTGCGTCTGCAAGAACGCCCATCAATATAACGATAAAATGAAATTCTTATACTTCATTATTGTCCTTACTCTCTTGATTTCCCTCTCTCCAGATAACTGCTTCTCTTACGAAAATTAAAGTTGGAATTAAAACTTTTGTTGGATGGACATCTGATATTTAACTGATTGTTACAACGAAATGAAACGTAATTAGGTTAGAAGAATTTTCGACGATTTCTAAGCTATCATGTGAATATCATAAGCAAGGCCATCGGAAATTATTTAAAAAGCAATAAATAAAAAAAGATCTAGTGCGTCGTCTTTCGTGCGTCCATGTACTTTACTTTTTCCTGGTCTTGTTATTCTTTTGCTGCACTTGTGTATATTGGAATTTTGGGAAAATACCTTAATACTTTAATTTAGATTTTACCATAGCCGCAATTAAGCAATTGTCGTTATTGAATCCGATTGTATTTGTTCGAGACTCGTGATAATGAGCTTGGGCTCGAGGCGACAATCAGTCGCCGAACGTAGCCGCGGTCACGGGATGAACGCTTTGCCTAGCAAAGGTATGGAGTAATTCTATAGCTCTCCTTAAAGGAAATATTCGTGGCGACACGCGACAGTAAACATTCCAACGGTCTCTGTCCCGTAGCTCGCCACACGCAGACCCTATTCTTCGAGTAAGATGATTGCCAGATGTCGATGCGTCTCCGCAGTACATGTTCAGCTAGCTCGAGGGCCCGTTATAAATCTTAAGATTTAGTTAACTAAAGTCCTTCAAACAGACAAACGGTCTTTGTCCCAACTACGGGAAGATAGGGGAGACATATTTTTCAACGAGCGGCGTCTCCCACTAGCAACTTTCCCTCGAGGGCGGCTAGCATCTTTTTCTAACCACCGATATGGAGATTGACCAATTAGCAGCAACGCCAATTTCCCTTACTTTCTGAACGAAGGCTTTTCTCGACGAATCCGATGATCTCGTATCCTTAGACACACCCCATTATAGTTTTCCTCTGTGGCATCATCGGGGCGGGAAAGACATTCTCGCTCGCGACCTCATTGATGAAAGGAGTAACCCTTTACGACCAGTGAATGTTACGCGTCCGACTTAGATTTTGTGAGTACGTCCATCTATCATCCCGTCGACCGCGGATTCGTTCTCGAACCTAGGATCATTGTCATTAGTTTCTCGAGTACCTAACTACCACGGTTACTTGTCCGGTTCTATAATAATCGTATTTGCACTAGTGAATGTCTTCTCTATTGCGTAACGACGACGCGTAACCCAAACGAAGATTCGTTTCACGCCCCTAACCCTAATTCTAATGTCCGCTCCGACATATATAATAATTTTAATTAAATTAAAATTATTAATATTAATAAATATAAATATAATAATAATAAAAAAGAAATTTTAAATATAAAATTTATTTCTACTAAATCACAAATATATCTTATAATTTTTCCTATAAATTTTTCTAATAAACCTTTTTCAAAATAAAATTCATAATAAATTATTTTATTTATTAATTGATTAATTATAATCTTATAAAAAAATTCTATTATAAAAAATCTTTTAATAAATATTTTTCTTTTTTTAAAAAAATTAACATTCAATATTAATACTGATAATATTAATCCTAATAAAATCATTTTAAATACAAAATATTTATAAATATAAATTAAATATTTAAATGATAAAAAAAAATTAAAAATAAATTTTCTTAAAATTAATATTATTATTAAAATTATTGATATAACTCTAATTATAATACAATCTTCTCTTAAATATATTAAATTTATTATATAATTATTTCTTATTATTATAAATATTGAACGAAAAGAATATGATACAGTAAAAATAGTTCCAAAAATTAAATTTACTATACTAAAAGTTCTTTTAATTCTTAAAAAATAATATTCAACAATTAAATCTTTAGAATAAAATCCCACTAAAAATGGAAAACCACATAATAGTATTAATGAAAATATTATTAATAATCCTTTTATAGGATATAAAAAAAATATACCAGAATAAAAACGAAAATTTTGAATACCATTTATATAATGAATCAATCTTCCAACACATATAAATATTATAGATTTAAAAAACGCATGAATAAATAAATGTAAAAATGTCAAATCTGTTATTCCTAAAGAATAAATTCTCATTATAAAACCTAATTGTCTTAATGTTGATAAAGCACTAATTTTTTTAAAATCTATTTCAAAATTAGCTATAATTCCTGAAATTAATATTGTTACTCTTGAAATTATCAAAATAAATCTTTTATATTTTAAATCAATTATTATTTCATAATTAATTTCATACCTATATCATTTATTAATTTACCTACACCAATTAATATTAATTACTTATGAAATTTTGGATCAATACTTGGAATATTTTTAATAATTCAAATTATCTCAGGATTATTTTTATCAATACATTACTGTCCAAATATCAATATTGCATTTAATAGAATTTCAAATATTATAAAAGATATAAACTCAGGATGATTAATTCGATTAATTCATATAAACGGAGCATCATTTTATTTTTTCATTATATATTTACACATTATATATTGCACGAAATATATTTTATTATTCATTTAAATTATTTCAAGTTTGATCAATTGGAGTTTCAATTTTATTTTTATCAATAGCAACAGCATTTCTTGGATATGTATTACCATGAGGTCAAATATCTTTTTGAGGAGCAATAGTTATTACTAATTTAATTTCAGCTATCCCATATATTGGACAATTTACAGTTGAATGAATCTGAGGTGGATTTTCAATTAATAATGATACATTAAACCGATTTTATTAATTTCATTTTATTTTACCATTTATTATTTTAATAATAGTATTTATACATTTAATTATCCTTCATGTTACAGGATCATCAAACCCAATACATTCAAAACTAAATATTTATAAAATTAATTTTCATTCATATTTTTCAATTAAAGATTTAATTACAATCATTTTAACATTTATTTTATTTATATTAATTAACTTACAAATACATTACATCTTAGGTGATCCAGATAATTTTAAAATAGCAAATCCAATAATTACACCAATTCATATTAAACCTGAATGATATTTTTTATTTGCATATTCAATTCTACGAACAATTCCAAATAAACTAGGAGGAGTAATTATACTTTTTATATCAATTTTTATTTTATATTTAATTTCATTAATTAATTTAAATAATTTAAAAAATAATAAATTTTATTTTATAAATAAAATTTTTTATTGATGATTTATTAATATTTTTATTATACTTACTTGATTAGGAAAACAAATATTTGAATACCCATATACTAATTTAAATATATTACTTACATCATTATATTTTATATATTTAATTTTCTCATTTTTTATAAATAATATTTGAGATACATAGAGAAAATTAATTTTAACTTATTAACTACGAAAATAGGAATGGGGAAGTATGAAAGAAAGTAGGAAACTAAGAAGTATGTTTTCATGCGGTCATAAAATTTCCTCGGGTATAAAGCCAGGTTATAATTCCTTAGGAAATTTTGAAAACATTTGGGGGAGGGGGTGCAAATCCTTGGAGGCGGAGCAAAAGATACTTTTGCAATGTCCGTCTGTTGCGATTCTGTCCTGCTTCTGTCGTCCTGTTTCTTAAAAACTCTATAATTTTCACTGCTTTAATACTTTTCTTGAATTATCAATATTATATAGCAGTGTACTATATCCAATTAATAATAATAGTAGGATACATTGAATTAATAATAAATTTAAATCAAGAATCTCAATATTAATATCAACAATTTTTTTAGGATTTTATTTTAATTTTATACAAATTTTTGAATATCATAATTCATTTTTCTGTATTAATGATAGAATTTTTGGATCTATTTTTTTTTATCTACCGGATTTCATGGTATTCACGTTCTTATTGGAACATTATTTCTATTATATTCTTTAATCCGAATAATAAAAAATCATTTTTCAATAATTCATCGTATTAATTTTGAATTTGCTATTTGATATTGACATTTTGTTGATCTAATTTGATTATTCATTTATATATTTTATTACATCATCATAAATTAAATTAAATTTTAAATATATAGTATAATAAAATTACATTTAATTTCCAATTAAAAAATTTAATATTAAATTAATATACTTAATTAATATAATTTATTATTTATTAATTTTTATAATTTTAATAATTATTTTTTTATTAAATATATTTTTATCAATATACAAAAAATTTAATATAGAACAAAATTTACCTTATGAATGTGGATTTAATCCAATTACAAAAATAAATATTCCATTTTCATTACCATTTTATTTAATTTCATTAACATTTCTAATTTTTTATGTAGAAATTGTTTTACTAATCCCTTTAATTTCATATATTAAAACATTAAATTTTCTATATTTATTTATTTTAATAATTTTTTTATTTTTTATGCTAATTTTTTCTTTATTAATAGAATGATCATGTAATTATTTAAATTGAATGTTTTAATTATATAAGGATTTATAAAAATAAATCAATCTTTAAGTCGAAATTAAAAGTAAATTTTACTTCTCATATAAATTAAATTTATAAATTAAATAAAATAAATTTTAAATTGAAGCCAAATTAGAGGCATTTTATTGTTAATAAAATAATTGAATTTAACATACCAATTTATTAATACATATATATGTCGGGTTTTCATTAGAATTAGGGTTAGGGGCGTGAAACGAATCTTCGTTTGGGTTACACGTTGTCGTTATGCAATAGAGAAGACATTGACTAGTGCAAATACGATTATTATAGAGCCGGACAAGTAACCGTGGTAGTTAGGCACTCGAGAAACTAATGACAATGATCCTAGGTTCAATAACGAATCCGCGGTCGACGGGATGATAGATGAACGTACTCACAAAATCTAAGTCGGACGCGTAATATTCACTGGTCGTAAAGGGTTACTCCTTTCATCAATGAGGTCGCGAGCGAGAATGTCTTTCCCGTCCCGATGATGCCACAGAGGAAAACTATAATGGGGTGTGTCTAAGGACACGTGATCATCGGATTCGTCGAGAAAAGCCTTCGTTCAGAAAGTAAGGGAAATTGGCGTTGCTGCTAATTGGTCAATATCCATATCGGTGGTTAGAAAAAGATGCTAGCCGCCCTCGAGGGAAAGTTGCTAGTGGGAGACGCCGCTCGTTGAAAAATATGTCTCCCCTATCTTCCCGTAGTTGGGACAAAGACCGTTTGTCTGTTTGAAGGACTTTAGTTAACTAAATCTTAAGATTTATAACGGGCCCTCGAGCTAGCTGAACATGTACTGCGGAGACGCATCGACATCTGGCAATCATCTTACTCGAAGAATAGGGTCTGCGTGTGGCGAGCTACGGGACAGAGACCGTTGGAATGTTTACTGTCGCGTGTCGCCACGAATATTTCCTTTAAGGAGAGCTATAGAATTACTCCATACCTTTGCTAGGCAAAGCGTTCATCCCGTGACCGCGGCTACGTTCGGCGATTGACTGTCGCCTCGAGCCCAAGCTCATTATCACAACTCTCGAACAATTACAATCGGATTGAATAACTACAATTGTTCAATTACAGCTATAGTAGACTCTAGGTTACAATGTTGCGGGATTATCCAAAATTTCAAAGGCTCCGGCGTTCTTTCATCTCCGACATATAAATAAGCGTAGCGACATAGAAGAGAGAGAGATAATTCCTTAGTTCAGAGTTCCTCAGTTCCCCAGTTCTTGTTAGTCTTGTTAATCGACGTGTTTGCATTTGTCAATTTGCAAATTATTGCAAATCTATCAAATTAAAATCTTGTAATTAATAAGAGTGAAAACGTATTGCGAACGATTCGAGTAACTTCGAGTATTTGAAATTTCAACGACAATTCTGGCAATTTCCAATTAGAATATGAATAAACATTTTTTGTGAAGAATATTTGTCTAATAATATAATAGGATTAAGCGAACATTTATTTTCACCAACTTTAATCCTCTCCCGTGCCAGTACTCCTGCGCGTAGCAGGTTAGCCGAAACGTGTAGTTTAATTGTCAATCGCATTAAATAACAGACAACACTACAATTTAATCTGAATTCAAAAATTAACGGCAACACAACCAAAACGAACCAAACAAAAACGTAACAATATTGATTTCTGATCCGAAGTCTAATAGGTAATTTGTCTTAGTTTTTAAATCTGGGGAGACTATTCTAGCGGTGGGAGTACTTGGAGTTTCGTTCATTTTTATTGAAACAATCCGGAGAGTCCAAATCTGAGTCCGATCCTTGGTGATTTTCTTTTGTCAATTCTTCTCGTATTTTCTTCTCTTTTTGATCCAGCAGGAAGGTTTCCCCACAGTATTTGGTGGTGGTTCCGTTGGTTTTACAGCCGGCTTTACATTCGTTCTGGTTTTTGTTGTAGATCGTGTAGTTGATTTTACGGGGATCGCTGCTCGTGTTTGTTTTACTGGCGTAGGTGCCGGCTTTCTTGCTACTGCCTGTACTCTCGGGCGATTCGAAATATCGTTCCTTCGTGGCTCGCCCCATTCTCCCGATGGACGTGCCCGGTTTCCCGATTGTTCCGATGCATAGGGTACGATTATCCTAGCGTCTACTCTGGCTTTGAATGTATAACAATCTTTTATCAAATGCCCAGGTTTTTTTGTAATAATTGCATGTTAGCGCATTTTGTCTCGGAGCGTTTGGGCCATTTTGCGGCGGCGATATAGGTCTTCGATCCTGGCGGTTGTTTCCGATGTTTTTACTATTGCTCGGGGGACGAACGTTGTTACGATTGTAATTGTTCGGAGGTGTCGGACGTTGGTATTGCGTTCTGTCCTTTGCTCGTTTTAATTCTCGCGTTGCTTTAACGGCTTGGCGATACGAGTTCTTCTAAAGAATGGTATCCCGCTATTTTTACTCGCAAATATACCTCGTTTGGGAGTCCCTTAACGAAGGCCTCCCTTGTGTCCCAATCTGTTGTGTCTTGAACATCCTGAGATATAATACCGTAATCACATCTTTCTCCGTCCATTATTGCTAACCTAAGGTTTCTGACGCGATCTATATAGTCTAGTATGTCTTCCCCCGGTCGTTCCAATACTGTTCCTAATTCTCCCTTATATTCGTTAAGGGATTTCCCTGAGCCGAACATATCCTTTAATTTGTTCCCGAAATCGTCCAAACTGTTTAGCTGACTGTCCTCTACGGCGAGGTACCCGTGCCCGCGAAGCTTATTCATTAATAATTTTACCAATTGAGGCTCCTGATGCCGCGGAATCATGTTTCGTGCGCGCTCGCATGCTCTTAAAAATTGAAATACTGAGGGTCGATGTCTGTCGAATATTGGTACTGACTCGATCGCGTCTTTTAACTTGATTGGTTGGGGGCTACCGTCTGTCGGTATTGTCACCTGAGGAATTATCGGCAGTGATACGGGTGTCTCGATTTCCTTTTTTGTTTTGAGTGAACGCATGTCGTCTTGTAATTCATTGGTTTTTGTACTCATGTCGGCTCATTACTCGAAAGTTTGCATCACATGCTCTTAGTTTTTCTGACAATGTCAAGAGCATGTCTTCGTTCAATGATTCTAATGGAGTTGCCATATTCTCTATTATATTTTGTCAATAATCGTAAGAACTTTAATCCTCTGTGGAGCGCATCCCACCGCTGCCACGAAAAAAATATTTTAATTGTTATTGTTACGTTTTCAATTGAGTTGTTGTTTTTGTTTTTCTTTTTTTTATTCTTACTTTCTTGGGCCCGTTACTATAGTAATTTACAATTATATGTATGTCGGAGATGAAAGGAAAGCCGAAGCCTTTCCTTGGAAATTTTGGGAACATCCTCTAGTACCTTAGCC
This sequence comes from Bombus vosnesenskii, assembly GCF_011952255.1. Lineage (NCBI taxonomy): Eukaryota > Metazoa > Arthropoda > Insecta > Hymenoptera > Apidae > Bombus > Bombus vosnesenskii. The sequence continues at coordinate 22,880 of NW_022883724.1, forward strand.
TAGATTTTATTATAGTTGCAATTGCTTAAGATTTGTAATAAGCGAGATTGGGTTCGAGGTGACAATCGGTCGCTGAACGTAGCCACGGTCACGGGATGGATGTTTTATCTAACGGAGGTCTGGGGTGGTTGTATGTGTTTTCCGAGAAATGTGGTTGTGGCGGCATGCGGCCTCGAGAGCGGGCCTAGCCACGTGTGATGTTGCCTCGGAGGTGCCGATGCAATGGGACATACATTGTAGTAGTAATCAAAACTCCAGGCAGAAACTGCCTAGCAACGGCGTTTGGAACTTTCTCGATGCTTCCAACGAGTGTGCCTAGCAACGGCGTTTGGAACCTTCTCGATGCTTCCAAACGGGTATAGAAAACAAAATGCAATCGTACAGGGAGAAAAATCTCCACGAGGCTGGCATTCTTGCGATTGCCTTGGAGAGTGATACATCGAGCATTTTCGACGATCGCATTTGCGTCTAAGTTAGTTTCGCTTAGTAAGGAGTTATCCCGGTGACCGTGGATTCGTTTGAACTCAAACATTACTAATAGTATTATTTAATTTAATTATTCGTAGATCGTATTATTCATTAGGCTTAGTGTTTGTTAGACTTATTATTAGTTGTACCTATTATTTGTTAAGCTTAGTGATAGACCTGTATATACGTGTAAATAAAATCTCGGCTTTGTGAAACGATGGCTAGTCCACATGAAGAGTCGTCGCGCGCCCAAGATTCGAATCGTGATCCGACATGTGTATGTATGTATGTATATGTATGTATATGTATAAATATGTATATGTATATGTATTTATCCGTGTAAGTTGTCGATAATGATATTGTAGTCATCTAGGGGGACAACGGGGCGAGTTATCTTTCCAAAAGCCAGAAAACTTTTTTCGGTTTCGGTAAGATCCATGTAAGCGTTTATACACTCAGTACTGGATGTCGCGGGTTGTATCTGTGACATATCTATCTCGCACATTCGGCAATGCTTTGCTGTAGTTCGCTCCGGTACTCCACACAGCAAGTGTGTTGGCGTATCTTCGTGTAATTCTTGATCCTCCGGATCCAATCAGTCTTGACAAATAAAAACATATTGGAACTAGTAAGCAGAGCGGATTAGATGGACGCAACAACTGAATAACAATTCCTGGTAAGCATCCGGGTAGTCCTTAGGTAAGATTCCATCCGGAAGGTATAACAATTGGTTCTTCTGATTGTTAAATTCAACGCCCATTCTGTGTAACAGAACAAAAATATTTTATTATTAACATGTCTCGCTTTATTATGAAGTTTTTGTTGATTCATTTTGTCAGTGCGTCAAAATGGGATTTTCCTTTCGGGGTATTGCCTTTATCTTTCAGTGTTTCATATATTCCTTCTAATTCGTCAATCATGGACGGGTTGATAGCTGATTACGATCCAGTTTTCCTTTCTCGTGACTGTTCGTTAACAGATTTTAACATTTTTGCTACTGTGTATTGTATTAATTGTCATTTATTATTTCTTCTTAATCCGTTCACCATGAGTAGTTAAGGGTTTAATAATTTATTATAAGATTTTAATCCATGGTTTGTTTCTCGTGGCTGGTTACAACCCCTCTTCTTGTTGCGCTGGAATACTACTTGCAGTGAATAAAAAATGAACGAAAAAGCATAAACTAAATAAAAGAAAACAAAACAAGATATGCACTGGAACAATCCGCATGGGAACCTCTGACGAAGATACCTCCGTATGCATCATTAAACGTTAATATCGAAATGATCAAAACCTATGTTCATAACAGTAAATCAAATCAAACACCGGAGGAAACAATCACATGGAAATAGTAATCAAAATCTACGTAATGATAATATACCAAATCAACAATCAAGATGCACAACCCGTCATCCGGAAGCCGACGCTACTCACCGCGTGTCAATGCAAGGGAGAAAAACAACAAACAAAACATATCTTATTAAATAAAATATAAGAATATAGACAAAATCACTCCAATAAAATAACACCCGCTGGGAACACATTTAGGCATATATGCACACATGAATAAATAAGGCACTGTTACCAAGTAAAGTCAAAATCTACACACGGAGCATCAGGATACATTTCACGAAACCTATCTAAACACCATGAGAGTACTCCAGGACAAGTACCCCCCCTTGATCTGAGGAATGGTGGCGTAGGAAAGCCTCCAACACTTGATCAGGAGTCTCCTCTGAGAAACGAACCTTCGCGCTGGCATCCGTATCAACCACCGCATGGGGGGCGCGGCGGGCCCAGCGCGCTCTGCCAACGCCACACGGAATCCCAGGCGATCACCCAGCCAAGTACTATCCGTGCCCGGCGCTGCTTAACTTTCGTGATCTAACGGGAACGAGTGCACTCAGCGCGGCCAGGGCATTGCCTACTTTCACTTGAACTGGAATGCATTTAACTGTGTGTACTGCTTCTCCTGCGACCAAAGCCATGTGTCCTGGAGTTTTGGTTATTGCATACGCAAATTCATCAGGTAATATAGTTGCTAGACTGAATGCATTCTCTATTATTTTCTTTTCCGAGATGCATCTTAGTGTCAATATATCCTGATAGAGTGCCGTTATTTGTCTTCTGACAGTTTTTCTACGTAAATGAATTTTGAGTTAACGTATGTGAATACATCCAAATTTTTGACTGCTGTTTTACGTTTGGGTATAAATGTATTTCCTTTAGTCGTTTTTAGGAAAAAGAGCTTGGGGTGTTCTGTGGATAACAGGGTGTATCCGCACAAAGGCTGTTCTCCAGTTTTGGTTAGCACAAAGGTTATTTCTTGAGTCGTAAAGGCAAAACCCGGTAGCGTCGGGTTGCTATTGGGTTTTATTTCTTGAATTTTTGTGGCGATTCCTTCGTACAAGACGTCATATTGCTCGAACTTACATAGGAATAGTGGATGTGGCTGCCAATAGGTGTATCCATCTTCTGAATCGAAACAAGTTCCTTTATTAATAGCGCATTCATTGAACTATTCATTAGACTTATTCATTAGACTAGCACTATTCATTAAACTTATTTAACGAATAGTAAGTTTGATGAATAGTATGATTTACGAATAATAAGTTTAATGAATGCTATTAACAACGTTTTTGTGTTTAAACGAATCCACGGTCAACGGAATAACTCTTTACTAAACGTAGACTAATCTTAGACGCAAAAATACGATTGTTGAAAATGCTCGATGTGTTACTCTCCAAGACAATCGCACGAATGCCAGCCTCGTGGAGATTTTTCTCGCTGTACGATTGCATTTGCTTTCTATACTCGTTTAGAAACATCGAGAAAGTTCCAAACGCCGTTGCTAGGCAGTTTCTGCCTGAATTTTGATACATACTCGTTGGAAACATCGAGAAAGTTCCAAACACCGTTGCTAGGCAGTTTCTACCTCGAGTTTGATTATTAATACAATGTATGTCCCATTGTATCGGCACCTCTGGGGCAACATCACACGTGGCTAGGCCCGCTCCCGAGGCCGCATGCCGCCACTACCACATTTCTCGGAAAACCCATACAACCACTCCAGACCTCCGTTAGGCAAAACGTCCATCCCGTGACCGTGGCTACGTTCGGCGACCAATTGTCATCTCGAACCCAATCTCGCTATCACAAATCTTGAATAATTACAGCTAGGATAAAATCTAGGCTAGAGTAGAGGATGTTCCCAAAATTTCCAAGAAAAGGCTTCGGCTTTCCTTTCATCTTCGATAT
>NW_022883725.1:0-30204 GCF_011952255.1 Bombus vosnesenskii
AATTACTAATTGTTATAGAAATTATTTAACAAATTTGATATAAATTGATTTATCATTAATTAATCGATGGTAGAAAAGAAACGTTGGAAAATGAGTAATATGTAGCTTTAGTTTTACAGATTTAACAAAATAAATGTTACTATTTAAGAAAAAATGAATTTGATGGGGTAAAAGCTATATGGAAATATACTAACGACTTAACGAATTTAAATTTAAAGGACTTTAGAAACAAAGAAACAGAGACAAACTTTAGTTCTCGATGATACTTGACACGTGAATTGATTAACAGCTTGTCTTGCGTGATTAAATTTAATAGGATTAATTGAAAAGTTCGTATACCGTGTGTGAATCATGATAAAGTTGGTTTCATCGTAATTCACACGGTACTCGCAATGATCATTCAATCGGCAATTTTATTGTTCCAACATCACATCATTTACTTATCTTCGACTTGTACAATTCTCTGTGTTTTACGCAATTCTCTTTTTTATCCATCATTTTCTCGCATAGCACTCGAGTAAAAGCGAATCAACCGTTCAGTGAATCATACTTTGTTTCACTATGTTTCTTCACATGGTAAATGTTTTTTGATATCTTTTCCAAATTAAAATTCTACGGTTCTTCGGTTTGTTACATTGTGAACGAAAAAATCAACAGATATATAGAAAAATATCGAGGTTAATCGCATCGACATTTTCAAATTTTTTAACACTCAATTTTAACTTTCTAATAATAACTTTCAAATTTTCAAATTGTCGAACTTCTAAATTTCCGAATTTCCAAATATTCCAGTTTCGATGCGCTCGAAGTTCCAAATCGTCGATGTTCCAAATTTCCAAACTTCGATATCGCCGGAGTTCTAATTTTTTGACCTTCTATGTTTACCCGAGAGATAAAAACATTATGATCGGATAGTGTCGATTATGCCAATCGAGGATTACAAATTTTCTATTCGTGCGACCTTCGACACCGAAAATAAATGAGCGCGATATTTTCCGTTTTTATCTTCCTCGAGCCGCAGTTAATTAAATCAATTGTCACGAAAGAACACGGTAGTTTTTCTGATTCCCGAAACAAAATAGCCCCATTGATAGCTGCAGGAAAATTCGCTGAGTAATGAAATCTACTCGCGAAACACGGAGACGCAGGGACTTAACCGTCAAAGATATTTGCTTCAGAAACCCGATACCCTTGAAAAAGAAAAAAAAGAAGAGAATTACATGTTATATGCGCGAGATGCAAGACCGCTCTTACGATCTTTCTTACGTTTCTTACGATTTCGCGCGTATTCCAGTAAAGGGTTCCTCCTTGAAAATTCGCCAATAGAAATCGAACGTGAAAGATTTCGTGAACGCGAAAAGCTATTCGAATTATTCGTCGTTTTAATTCTCGAAATTCGTTGATAAATATTAATTATATTTTATCGCAGTGGTGGATAGATTTCGTAATAGACGCGTGAAGAAAGACGTTTTATCGATATTTATAAGAATTATAAGTCATCGTCTTGCGTTGATCTAAGAGGAAATCTAAAACAGAGGTATCTTCCTGCGAGCGGTTTGAGCAACGTTCATAAAACGTTCCTTTTCGTTGGTTACAACGATCTTCTGCAAATTCGAAGATTGTCTCGGTTGCTGCAGTATATGTTGTTTCTAAGATTTGTCGATAAAAGCGCTAAATCATCGGGATTACTTATACGTAATATACCTGTATCATTCCGTTTGATAGGTCTGTTCAACGTGTGTCGCGAGATGTTATTATTACCATAAACAGATAACGATTTTTGCTGATATTTTTTCAAAATTACGTCATCTTGTAGAGCATAGAAGATTGGAACAATCGGTATATCACGCTGATTGATCTTGTCATTTTTGTTCGTCTGTATCATAAATTAACGTTAGAAGGCATATAGTATCTTTTTTCTTTCGCCTTTTTTTTTCTTTTTCTTTTTTCTTTTAGGAAGGAGGTTTCTCTTTTCTGTTGCAGGATAGTGCATAATTAATACTTTTAATAAATCCATTTTTATGCATACAATAGCTTTTGCCTGACTTTATAAAGACGTTATGAAAGTACGCACTGTGATTTTCACAGAAGACAATAACGTTCCTTTAATTACTCGATCGACAAGGTGATTATTAGCATGTTGTTATTCAGGGTCGTCAATTCTACGTTGCGAATATATAGGTATTTCTGATATCAATTACTCGTTATACTCGTTATGATTTGTATCCAATTTTCGTTTCATTATTTCCTCGTTATGTACAGTTTGTTTATAATTACTATGCATATCTACAGATTATCTTCTGTAATTGCTTGATATTGATTTCAAATTTTTATCGAAGTACAGTCATTCTTTATTTAATTTTGTAAATATTTATTATTTTGTAAATATTTTAATCCAACTCGGAAGAAAAATATTCTGTTCTGATGCTGCACGATGAATAAATTATTTCAGCAACTCTAGTGCGTTTTGTTATTTAACAAAATCCAAAAGGTGCATCACGGAAAGATACATCGTCGTTGATCGTTCTTATAAAATTTGCGTGCATGATAGCACCGATAACGTTGCGACATGACAACGCAACATGCCCGGGGATTCGTCTACATGTCGTATGTCCACACATAGGACGACAACATTTGCATTCGTAATCGCAGCTATAAACGGTGCTTCACACATATCGCAAACTTCCTTATCAGCTCCTCTGAATAAAATCGAAAAGAAGATTGGATGATTCACGATAAATATAAAGTTTAAGTCGGAAGCTTGTCGTTGAAGAATTGAAACACGTAAAATACTGCTGTTTAATTTCGATATCATTTCTTTTTAATTATTACTGCCTCGACTATTTGGACAAGCTACAGATCATTAAGAAATAGACTTATACCGCTTTCAAAATTATTACGATTACGCGATTATTCTATTCCATTTATTAACGATGTTTCGATTGATTCAAACGAACGAAATATAAGAGTGAAATTATAATTCGTTTATAAATAAAAGTTTTACGTTAAAGTACACGTAAGTCTCTCGTTTTATCAATTTTTGTCGAAAAATATACTTACATCACTTTTAAAATAAACGCTTCAGTTAAAAGTGGAAAGAATTCTGTTAAATACGAAGATACGTGTAACTGAGGAAATTTTGTCGAAGTAAAATGTGCATATCTGTTAAAATGAATAATACTTTGATATTTTTGAAGTTACAATAATATACGAAAAGATTCCTAAAATCAAACAAAACAACAACTTTGGTGTGATGTTATTAAATCGAACACCGCGGGTAGAAAGATAAGATTAGTTTTATGGATTTTATATAATATAAGCGTATTAATATTTTCAAAATATCCAAAAGTATGGCAAGAACACATATTCAATTCCAAAATCAAATAATTTCTATCGTGTATAATGAAAAAAAAGAAAAAAAAACAAAAATTGTGACTTATTACAGTCTTACTGTACAGTATTCAATTTTAAAACTGCTCCGTAAAAAATATAAAACGTAATTTATCCTGTTTTTTCCCTATAATTTTCATAGGTAATATTCGTGGAAATCAGAAACTGGTTAGACATCGCGATGATGCATAAATTAACGATCCATGATATGAAAGATTGATTTTAGATAGAGAAGTTATTAAGAGAACATGTTGCTTGCCAGCTAGGAGGAGCACCTCGAGGAAAAGCGATAATATTTAAAATTAGATTAGATTCAATTAATGTTTAATGATCTTCGAGTAAATAAAATATAGTTCAGGCGAATTTTCCGACGTTAAAATGTATGTTTGATGTTGATTGCGGAAGATAAAGTTTTATTGTCTAATAGCTGTTTGGAAAGCAATTATGCCTGCAAAACACGAAATTACTATTTCGTGTAGACGATTGCACAATTTGCCATTCCTGCAAATTATTTCATCATGTGTATTAATTTCTATTTCGGGATCTCTTTCTTCGAAGATCTTTATAAATGCAAGAGCGAAACTCGATGATTTTTAAGAAAGAAAAAAACAGCTTATATCAACGTTATCAACAGTATAATCTAATATTAATAATTTTCATAATTCAATATTCAATATTTAATATTGTTCTCTCTCTGTCAGCTCTTAGATACATTTCCAGATACGTCACAAACATTAGCGATATAATTTAATGGAATTTCAAAATATCTTCAATAGTACAGATAATATATTCGTAAAAAAAATTCGAATACTTTTTTGTAAGTCTGTTTTTGTGTGTAGGCCTATAATTTAGATTAAAATTTCAAATTAATTATAATTCTCTATGTGTGATATATTTTATTGTAGTTTCGTCTTTAACGTGTTGGAGATCATTTCTCAAATATCAATATCGATCAAAGCAAAGACGAATACGAAGACGAGATTGAATTGCAAGACACAAATTTGGGATAGCAATATCATTGAGATTAATGAGAGAATAATGTGTGGTAACAGCTTAAGCGCTACACAATAAAGGACTACGATGAAGCTACAGCAGCATGCGTCTGTGGAAAAAGAGCGAAAGATAGCACGTGCACATAAGTTTTGCAATTTTGAATCGATTTCTTCTGAAACGCGGCGGCCTTCGGCCGCGTGAATTAATTTATGAATAAAGGAAGCAAGATATCTGGAAGTGCGTAAAGCGTTACTACATTCCCACGGATGAATGCAACATGCTTGTAACACGTGTTTGTATTCCGTATGTTTAAATACCATTCGGCGTTCGTTTTTAAAGAGTAGAAAATCAAACAATCGTATAATGGAAAAGGCGATTTTATTTGTAATTCTTAAATCAAATTCTTCAAATTTATATTCTTTACTATTTCTAGGCTCTTGTAAACATCGTTTATCCTTGCATAGTCGTATTTTGGAAATTTGTATTTTATTGATATCGTTGCATTTTGAAAATTATTGCTCTATTAGCATCGTTATATTTTATCTATAGATTAGAAGTTGTTAATTGTCCATTTTCACGAGCAATTAGAAAGATAATAACTTTGTAAAATGTTTTATATTTTTACGAATTCCTTGTGTTTGAGAACTCGATTTTACTTTGCGTGTCTCGTTTTATGAGTTTAGTTTATTTACGAAAATATCTATTTTTCTCTTGTCCAATAAGTGTCAATTACAATGATCGATGTTACGCGGAACTTCCTAAACCTTGCACCACTATCAAACCAATGTTTCAAAGTCCAACTTTCGTCCCAAGTTGTGGCAGAATTTTTATTTACCAAGGCCCATTAATGTCGAAATGAGTAGAAAGGTTGGATCTATTGTGGAGTTCAATTCGGAGGACCTTGAGATTTTTAAGGCACTTGCGTTTAATAAAAGCGAATCGTTTTATTTGACATCTGAGTTAGCGAATTTAGGTGTTAACGTTTTATGAGAGCAACCATATAGCGTCGAGGGTTCGATAATCAACACGGTAAATACGAAAAATGAAATTTTGACTATTAGTTGAATCAGAATTTTAAAAGGAAATAGCTATCATTTTACATATCAATTATAAAATTATTTAAATATTTAGAACTCTCAGATTAATTTTTTACAATTACCACGAATTACCGATAGCTATGAAGCTATGCTTTCTCATTGCGTGATATGAGACATAATTTTATTGGAAAAGCAGAATCGACTTGACTTTAGGTTTAAAAAGCAACATTAAATTAACATTCGTTCGTGTATAAATTAAAGGTGTTCTCAATAATTCGATGTTTCAACTTGAACACACAGAACTTACTCATTGTCAGTTTTAGGTATGTTCAGTTTTCAGCGATTTTTCTGGCAACACCATTATCTATCCATTTTCTTTATGTCTTCAGGCAACACTGTTATTTATTTATCTTTTATGTCTACAAAAAGTGCAGTCTCTTCACATTTTCGAAATACTTCATCTCTTTTTTATCGCATTTCCGTTATTTCTGAACATAAATCCTTCTTTTCGTCGTCGTGTTACGCGACACGCTATAATATCGCACGGTAATATCGCCGACCAATTTTTGTTACAGATTAATAGTAGCATATCGTAAAGTATCTGCTATTTTCTGTTACGAGAAAGCGCGATGCAATTAGAAATTTTACAATTTTTTTAATATTCAAGAAAGTCCTAATATAAACGATATCCTGACAAATTCCTTGATTTGTTTTTTTTTTTGTAGATAATAATACATTCTAGATAAAGCTTACTAAAAAAAATTATTTAAAATTATTTAATTTCATAAAACATTACTCACGTGTAAAAATCTGCGACAAATTTTCGAAACATGGACATCATTCGGTAATCTTCCGTGGATAGATGTTTCCATAGATCAGAATCTTAATGCAGACATAATGCAAAGAAATAAACACACATGTGTAAACTACATACATAAACATGTGTAAACTACAAGAGAGTTCTGGCTAATGACAAGGAAAATTGAACTTTCTAGGAAAAATAAGATATTTGCTTTACGTATGTAAGCGTAAAGTATGTTATTAATAAATTATAGCCTAAGTAGCGACCATTCTTTCCCAGTTGACTTTAGAGGAAAATAATGTTATTACCTGCCATTTACACTCTTCTATAAACGGATAAATGGTATGGATAATGTTTTCTACTTAAAATTCCAATTTTTTGTTACGCCTTGGAATAACCCAACGAAAATACGTAAGACCTTTTCCGTTACATTTCTCGGCAATTAAGGAATTTTAGATAAGTCAGCTATAAGAACTGAAATGTTATTTCTGGAGTAATTTGAAACAGCGCGTAAATAGAATTGACTGTAATTTGAAAAAAAACAAAATTTCAACCGGTGTTACGTCGCGTAACACTCTACCTAGCCGAGGCCACACACCGCAGACAATATGGCAACCAGATGTCTTCGGATACTCGCAGCGTATCCTCCATAGTTTCAAGGACCTTCCATAAATTTCATAGATTTCCTAGAAAAGGTCCTTCAAACGAAACAAACATCTGTTTCCGAGGAATTTCTAGAGACTATTGTCTACCACGGCTTAACAAGGGGAAGTTAGTTTTTCTCACGTACGCTGCAACTTTCCTCCCACTAACCACTTTCTCTCGAGGGCGGTTAAGACCCTTCGTCTAACCAATTAACGACGAAGCCTCATTCTCCTCATTCACCCTCACTCTCCTAACTCAAATCGTCACGAACAAATCCGATGGTCCCGTGCGCTAGACACACCCATCCTTAGCTTTCCTCCGACACATCATCGTCTCCCAAGACAGTACTGATTTCACATCCTTCGAACGGTCAACATCCTTCCACCGGGTATACACACCCGTAGATCAGTCACTCACTCATCTCGTACATACGCACCAGTGTAACTAGCCTCGTTATGAGTTGTGGAATAAACGGTGAAATATAACTTACTACTGTGTCATATTCATTCAACCACCTCTGTTATCCTAACCGAAACAGGGGAACGACTACTTCGCGGCGTCGATTCACCGAATCGTAGCGAGAATTTACGCCTCTCGCTGATGCGTTTTCCTCGCGACCGCGTCTCTCCGCGAACGGTCGTAACAACCGGTTAACGCCTAAAAATAGAAAAATTAGTGGCTATGAACATGGCTGAAAGAACAATGTTGAGAAAGTTAAACGCGAATAACTAACTATATAGTTATACGAATAATATGACCAACTAACGAAGAATTAATAGATGCAGCATCAACGAAGAGGATGAGACTACACAGACATCTATTAAAAAAAGGGTAATTTCATGCTTGAAGATTAACGAGAGAACAATGTTGGAGAAATTAAAAACGAACGACGTGTAAAATCAGAAGAATTAAAAGATCAATGAGAAGTAGAATGCATCGGAGAAGATCAAACGATACAGCGTTAATATTATCCCGAAGCACGAATAAAAGAACGGTATTAAAATTGTCTGGAGTTCCAATTTCAAACAAGATCTCGGATTATCTGCAGGAAATCAAGCACAATGCAATTACTTTGCTTATCGGTTGAGAAATTTCTGTATCGCGTCATTCGCCCTTCTCTTGTGACGCAAATCGTGGTATTACGCATGATTGCTAATAAAATAAAAATCAGAAAGAAAGACAGCAAGCAAAAATGTAACGATGACGGTGATTATCAGCGCGATAGATCATTCGTTCTACTTCCTGATGTCCTTCTCTACACGATGATAGGCTCGATTTCTATATTTAAAGAAACGCATAGACGTAAGCAGAAGAATATCATATTAGTAAACTGGAAGCTGTAGCAGCCTTTAGAATGGCCAGAAAAGAAGGAAATATACGAGGGACACCGTTCAGTTCCTATGTTGCGGTTTCGTAATCTGTCGTTAATGTTAGAGATAATGTTTATGCTGGTCGTTATCGAATTGTCCGCTTTTGAAACAGACATGACCGTCACTACGAAACAGATATTCTGATTGGCTTGCTTAATATGTGTCAGCTCTTACAGCTGTGTGTAATATTTGCTTCTCAGCGTGTCCTTCTTCCTTCGAGTTTCGTATCCATTTGATTTCTCCTGCCGCTTCTATATTTTCTCCTGTTTTTTGGTCATTCGTTCTTCATTTACACGTAGTATTATTCGATCGGTTCTACGACATCTTTCCATTCTTTTCAATCTTCCTTGTTCGTAGTATTTTACGATATCGAGATTGCTTATTTGGGAAATATAAAATATCTTGACTTTCGTAAATCGATAATTTACAATTTCTCTTTGGTTCACGAGCTCACGCTAAAAACTGTGACTTGAGAGAAATTGTAAATTAATAGAAAAATGGTAACTTTCCCTCTTTCGAAGTAACTTTATAATTTTCTTCTCTTTGTTCGTCTTTCTGAATTGTTAAATTTCAAGATATTAGCGATTTCCTTGACTCGAAAAATATTGACAAATTTTCATAGAATTATTTCAACGTCGTGTTCTCCAGGATGGAGCGAAGAAACGTGCAATTTCGAAGGTTTAGATGCGAGACGGTTAACTGTATATCAAGGTAAGAGCCGAAAAGCAATTTGTACGATCGTTTCTTTATATAAAGACGAGAGAAGTGACTCCCATGAATGGATGAAACGACCGCAAGCAAGGCCATCCTGGCTGCCTGGTTCCATTCGCTTTTTACGAATACACATTTAAGTTCAAGTTCACCGGCGTAAACGATCTTGAACGAGTTCGACGAAAAGACACGGTTAAATGTTATCTAATCGTCCTTCAATTTCGCTTCGGTCCTACTTGGCAGGTATATCATTTTCTTAAGTAACTTCCTTACTTAACTCTTACTTAACTAGCTGATTAAACAATTTTTTCAACAGACTTTTTCCATTTCGAGATGTGTAATAAACCTTAGGTTGTTTTACTTATCTCGCGCTCTGTATCTTTTGCTTTTTAACGGCCACTTTCATTTAACGCCATTTTGCTAGCTATGCTTCCTTTAATTGCACTTTAGTTATACTGTTTAGTAACTGTTACGACCGTTCGCGGAGAGACGCGGTCGCGAGGAAAACGCGTCAGCGAGGGGCGTAACTTCTCGCTACGATTCGGTGAATCGACGCCGCGAAGTAGTCGTTCCCCTGTTTCGTTTAGGATAACAGAGGTAGTTGATATGAATATGACACAGTAGTAAGTTATATTTCACCGTTTATTCCACAACTTATAACGAGGATAGTTACACTGGTGCGGATGTACGAGATGAGTGAGTGACTGAGTGATCTGCGGGTGTGTATACCCGCTCGAAGGATGTTGACCGTTCGAAGGATGCAAAAACAGTACTCTTGGAAGACGATGCTGTCTCGGAGGAGAGCTAAGGATAAGTGTGTCTAGCGCACGGGACCATCGGATTGGTTGTTGCCGATGTTATTTAGGAGAGTGAGGGAATAGGCTTCGTTTTTAATTGGTTAAACGAAGGGCCTTAACCGCCCTCGAGAGAAAGTGGTTAGTGGGAGGAAAGTTGCAGCGTACGTGACAAAAACTGACTTTCCCTTGTTAAGCCGTGGTAGACAATAGTCGCTAGAAGTTCTTCCGGACCAGATGTTTGTTTCGTTTGGAGGACCTTTTCTAGGAAATCTATGTGATTTATGGAAGGTCCTTGAAATCATGGAAGATGCGCTGGGAGTGTCCGAAGACATCTGGTTGCCATATTGCCAGCGGTGTGTGGCCTCGGCTAGGTAGTGTTACGCGACGTAACATACTCCCCCCGTTGAGAGGGTACCGATCAAAAGTTCTGTAAAGGTAGAGTTAATTGGAGCTGCCGCCTAACTCCATGTTGATTGTTGATGACCCGTATTCTGCTGGATGAGCTTGGCTTGATGGTAGGACGAGCTGCGTGGCACCTCGATCCAAGGTGCTCCTTGCGGTGTGAACCACAGCCGTCCGGATGATGCTGTCGTCCTCAGGGTGAACCTGGCGATGCGGCTGAAGGCCCGTTGCCTGGATGGCATGTTGTCTCCCTTGTAGTCTAGATCGCCGTCTTCCTCGTCGATGCCGAGCGATTTCCAGGTGAAATTCACGACCCAAGAAGTGTCGTGAATCTTGCTTCTGGAAGTGTCGTTAAACACCTCGGCCCAGGAAGTATCGTCGAAGGGAACGTCGGTGGGGCTTGGTGAAGATTCATCAAGCGCGGTGCGGAGGTTTGAGGTTGATTGGGAGGCTGGACTCCCCCCGATGACCCGCTCGAATCGCATTCTCTTAGTGATGATCCCCGGTGGAGAATGACTGTTGGATGTCGTGACTGTGACTTGCCTTGGTGTTGGAGAATATGTTGGGATTTTTGGAGCCGAGGGTGACTCCAGTGAGATGCCTGTGATACACGACTCGTTCGGTACGGCGCTCTGTGAACTCAGTAGAGAATCGTTGGGATCAGATAGAATGTTCTGTAACAAATTGTGGGAGATTAAGCTCGGAAGCGATTTATCGTCTGGTGAGACCCTCTCTTTCTTCGGGTCCGAAGGCTCGTTGAAGCTTGTCAAATTCAAGGTGATTAGTAGCGTTGAATCCGATTGTTCGGTTCCTGCCGATGCTAATGTGGCTGTCGTCAGGCCGCGTTTAGGTGACACGTTGCGAGTGTGATACGATGAGTTGCGAATGGGAAGAGTTTTCTGATTTAAGGCGCTCGGCAGCGTTGTATCAGATTGTTGAGATAATGAGGACGCGAACTTGGTTGTCGTCAAGTCGCGTGTAGGTGACACGCTGCTAGTATTGTGCAATGAATTGCGCGTGACTCGCGGCGAGGTCGGCGTTCGAGTCGATGCAATCTTCTCCGTCGGCGGAGTTTGAATAGCGTTGCGTGTTTTGTTTAAGTCATTGTTACTTCCCTTATCCGTGGGCCCTTGTGGCAATGGCGAAGATGGCGTCTTCGCATTGTGTCCAGGAAAATGATTCTCCGGTGATTTAAGCGAAGCAGACTCGCGACCGGCAGCTGATTCGTCGTTTGTCGATTGTGACGTCGTGGTTAGTCGTAGGTTGCTCAGTTTAGTAATTACTCGGAGTTCTAGTCTCTCGTACTCGTCGGCTATTTCAAAGCCGCGCGCGGACTCCTCCTCGTCTATGCTTACGATCTCATTTTGAATGGCGCGGAGCTCCGTCTCGTATGTTTTCAGACGATTTTTGATTTGAATTAGCTCGTTCTCTCGCGGACAGCCGGATTGTTCGATTTCATCCAGTTTTTTCGATAAGCGTGTAAAGTGGCCGATGCAATAACTCCGGCGTCGACGCAAGGCGGTAAGCTCGTTTCCGGTGGCCATTATTTGTTAGATAATTGAGAGTGGAATGGTTATAACTTACTTCTGTTGAAGATTGTCCAGTTGCGGCAGGAGGTTGCGTGGTTGCGTTCTAACCACCGAATTATACCTCTTCAAGGGTGACGATCCTTGACGTTAGTGACCTCGCTGGGGGGGTAACGCTTCCGCTGCTGGTTATGTTGGATTCACGTGGCACTGTATGATAGTGGGTGTCACTGGTATGCGCTTTTCACTTGACGCGTGATGCGGCTTTGAGGATCGAATGATTCGACCGGTTACGTGTCCACACTTATCACTTGTCACTGAATCCGGCTCGAAGGACCAAATGTTACGACCGGATGGGTGACAAAACTATCCACTGCCACTGATGATCCGGCTCGAAGGGACCGTGTTTACGACCGGATGGGTGACAAACTTATCCACGGCCACTGATAATCCGGCTCGAAGGACCAAAATGTTGAATCCGGCTCAGAAGCTGAATCCGGCTCAGAAGGGACCAAATGCTTCGACCGGATGGGGACATAAAACTGTCCACGGCCACTTTATTGATCAAGCTCGAAGGGACCAAATGTTACGACCGGATGGGTGACAAAACTATCCACGGCCACTGATAATCCGGCTCGAAGGATAAATGTTACGACCGTTCGCGGAGAGACGCGGTCGCGAGGAAAACGCGTCAGCGAGGGGCGTAACTTCTCGCTACGATTCGGTGAATCGACGCCGCGAAATAGTCGTTCCCCTGTTTCGTTTAGGATAACAGAGGTGGTTGATTTGAATATGACACAGTAGTAAGTTATATTTCACCGTTTATTCCACAACTTATAACGAGGATAGTTACACTGGTGCGTATGTACGAGATAAGTGAGTGACTGAGTGATCTGCGGGTGTGTATACCCGCTCGAAGGATGTTGACCGTTCGAAGGATGCAAAAACAGTACTCTTGGAAGACGATGCTGTCTCGGAGGAGAGCTAAGGATAAGTGTGTCTAGCGCACGGGACCATCGGATTGGTTGTTGCCGATGTTATTTAGGAGAGTGAGGGAATAGGCTTCGTTTTTAATTGGTTAAACGAAGGGCCTTAACCGCCCTCGAGAGAAAGTGGTTAGTGGGAGGAAAGTTGCAGCGTACGTGACAAAAACTGACTTTCCCTTGTTAAGCCGTGGTAGACAATAGTCGCTAGAAGTTCTTCCGGACCAGATGTTTGTTTCGTTTGGAGGACCTTTTCTAGGAAATCTATGTGATTTATGGAAGGTCCTTGAAATCATGGAAGATGCGCTGGGAGTGTCCGAATACATCTGGTTGCCATATTGCCAGCGGTGTGTGGCCTCGGCTAGGTAGTGTTACGCGACGTAACAGTAACTATACAGTATTACGTGTATAGCTTATGGTTAAATAGTTCAATCATCTAAATAGGGAACA
This sequence comes from Bombus vosnesenskii, assembly GCF_011952255.1. NCBI lineage: Eukaryota > Metazoa > Arthropoda > Insecta > Hymenoptera > Apidae > Bombus > Bombus vosnesenskii. The sequence goes on from NW_022883725.1 coordinate 13,107, forward strand.
ATCGGAATGTTTTTTTTTCTATTATTTATTTATTTATATCTTACAATTTGTCCAGTAGGACATTTGGTAAAATATTATAGTTTAGTGATATAGCAATATAGCATGTGGATGGTTACCACCAGTGGGATACCATCTTCGAATTTGATTGATTTATTTCTTTAGTGTGGTGAGTGTTTGTATGTTAGGTTACGTCCTTTGTGAAATCTGTTTGGTGTTTAATCTTTTTAATCTTCTTTTTATGTTTGATGCGCCGACCGTGGAATGTTTTTAGAAAAAAGAAAAAAATCATGTAAGGCAAAAGGTCGAAACAAGTTAATTATATTGGAAGTTTTAATTTTTTAAATATAAATTACGTGTAAGTTGTTAATTATAATGGCTTTAAAGAACTTTGTTTCAATTTCTAACAATTTTAACAATTTTAATAATTATTTGACTGGAGGGTACACTTGCCACTTATGTATATTTATATATTCATTATGACCTTTTCATTAATAGAATTTTTCAAAAAACTTTTTAGTTTATCCGTATCGGCTTTGTTTTCAAGGGGATTTATCGTTTCTTTGAAGCACGCTTTCATCCATTTTCTTTCCTCTCATATGCACGCGTGTCCTTTCGTTTATCGTTACATTTATTGCGATAAAAATATTCTCTCCCTTTGTTTCTAGATTCTCATTTCAATCGAATATTAATACACCGTTAAGAGCAAACAGAGCTCAGAACTCCCCTTTCAAGTCATTGCAGCGTGCACGTTAAAAATGATAAATATTGTCCATTTACGAAGCAATGCGCAGAATCGTTCGACTTGGAATATTTTAATTAAGGACATCTCTCTACGTCAGAGAAATGATAGGGAGAGACAGAGTTCTTGAATCGATATATCCTTGATACTTCCGTTTTATCGTTTATAAATTATGCACCAAATGGACACAGTTTCCCTATCGATCGTTTCAATCCTGTAAAAAAGTACCAACAGTTTATAAAGGAAAATATTTGAAAATTGCAATTTTCTTTTAAACATGTCTCTTGTATTTTCTAGCAAGTACATTCCTTTTTTTCGATCGAGTTACAGTATATTTTTCTTCGATTTCCGACAAGGAACCGAGACCTCTTTTTCTATAATTCGACCTTCCATTTAGCTCCATGGCCACAGGGAGTCTAATGGGTTCGACGAAAGGGCTAGTGCGTGACGAAAAAATGATCTTGCGAGATTGTGCTTTACCGGAAACTGCCATCATGTTTTTGCCAACTTTTCCTTTGATGTTCACCACCTTTTCGTTGAGGGAACTTTGGTTAGTGGCTTCTTAATCAAATCGCTCGGAGGTATGTTGCTTCCCTTTGGGGAAAATATATCCTACTTTGATAAAATTTTAATACACTCTTGCATTAATTTTGATACTTCTCTACCCTAATTTTATTTGTAGTACTTTTCCTGGATCCGACTCTCTATTCTTTTTATTCCTTTCTATTTTATAATTCTGTTCTCGTTTATTTGGAGAATATAAAATGCCACACAGCTTTTATTCAATTATTCTAAATCTATATTATCTAATTTACCATTATTCTTTCATTCGTCGAGTAAAATCATACTTTGAAGAATGGCATTTTAACAAAGTGAAACTTTACTCCCTTAAAGACAAGTTTCATAATCTCCTGTTGCTTTTCATGGCCTATGTTATACAAACTACAATTCTTTTATATTGTTCTTAAATCAATCGCAATATTTCCCATAATCTTGATCAGTCAGTATTACTAATTTATAAATAAAATCGACGGAAGGAACTACGCCTCTTAGAAAGATAATTTCGTTTCAGTTTCTAGGATATTATCATATAAACGATCAGTGTTCATAGCGTTATAAACATGAATTAAAGATATGAACGATAGAACACCAGAACATCGTTAGCAACACGTTAGAAATGTAGATACGATATATATTATAATACCATCAGTTGATTTGACCGATTCCTTTACCATGGCGTAAGAAATACTATTTTCGACCTCCATTTGCTGGATTTTTTATTCGAACGCGAACACCTGTCCGAGAAAATCAATCTTCTGGAAACTATAAAATGAAATACTCCACTCGAACAATAATTGTATTGTGTTCTCTCTTAACATATTATTCCCGGATTATTCTCGCGTTATCTGCCATTGATAAACATTTATCTTCGCGCTTTGCTAAATATTCCATATTCATAAAAATATCCATAATTCTAGAATATACATTTGGTCTACCAGGTGACAATTTTATCACGAACGTTCTGTTTTTCCCACGCGATCATTGACATTTGTAAACAATTTGTGATATTGTTTTTCAATTATATTTATGAAGATATAAAAACAAATAAACTTCAGCAGTAAATATATATGTACTGACAAATTAACACGTTTCAGTGCGAAATCGATGCACGTATCAACATCATTTATTTACTTTTTTTTCAATACTTCTCAACAATAACGAATTAATATTTGTGAAATAAAAATCAAGCGAGAAAATTGTTTCCACCTTTTTCTTTTTTTCTCCTGAGCGGAAAGCAGGAATCGTAGAAATCCTCCCGACTTGAACATGTTAAACGAAAAAAAAATTCGCCATGTCATCGCAGTACGGCATTTGGGCGAGCACTCGCGACGAAGATAAAAGACGCATATAACGTGCAGTCTCTCTGCAACTTGATATCAGGAGATCTGACGAGTAAAAGCCTGTTTATAAAATTTTTGTTGGTATCTCCCTGACTCGAAACATTTTGAATATTTGCTTTTTTGTTTATCACCACACATCAGTGTGAGAAGTGTTGCTTAAGTAAATAAATCCTATCACTTTATCGTGAGAGTCATGCAGAAATCATTTATCTTCCCTTCCGTGTCTTCAGATATTGCGCTGACATTCGGCGAAGAACAGACTTTTCGTGTAACTTTAATTTTAACTAAAGATCCAACTAAAAAAATAATGAACATCGAATGTTGCAGTTTGTAACGAAAGTTACATAGCATGTAACTTTGTGATACGATACCTTCTTGACACAGAACGATCAAAATTAATGTAAGGTGGTTTGAACGATATTTTTCAAATTGCTCTTTGAAGGGGGGAAGAAATTTTCTAATTAGAAATTAAAATTGCACGTATCTTTGCTCAAATTCTTCATATTTAAGTCGTAACAAACGCTATTTAACAAGAGCTAACAAACAAGAACGTACAGTGAACGAGCTAATTTTCAAGTGATTAGACTTTGATGTGCTAACGATTTTACTAATCCTCCCTTTTTACCAATCCTCTATTGCTTCCGCGGACGATTATTGTTTACAATTATAATATTACTTACTTACGCGCTGACGATATCATATCGGCGTAATGAGATCAAAATCGAACAGCGACTATTTCTATTTTTGTCCATCGCACACCGTACTGCGATGGTAACTTGATAATTGCGAAACAAATTCAGGAAACGTTTGCTACGAAGTAAGAAGTAATAACAAGCAAGAGTAGTAATAATAAGCGAAGGTATCTTCGGTCCGTAATTGAGTTGCATCGATCATCTTCAATGCCAGTCAGACGAATCTCGTCCATAAACGCAAAGAAGCTCGTGTTCATGGTGATACATTTTTCTGTCGCATGGCTGAACGTTGCGTTACTGCGACGCTACGTTGATACTACACCGGCGTTCTCGATAAAAAATCCCCTCGAGCCAGCTTGGATTTTTCAAATGATTCGATCAGTTTTATGTAGTATGCGCATGAATCGTTTTCCTTTACTTCTTGTTCCGTTTTTTCTTCTTCTTCTTTTCTCGAGAATCTCGAGAAATCTCGAGAAAAATCGTGCAATTAACGAACAAGGTAGAATCAGTAATTAGTTACCAGGATGACGGAAACGACGTTCTTACGCGTGTCCTTCTTATCCGTAGAATCTGGAATTTCTGATGGAATAATTTTTGTCCTGGCAAAGTCACGTGTCGAAAACAATTGCCAAGTCTCCGTGACGAGTAATTAAAGGATCGTTGATTGGTCCAATTTTAGAACGTTAGAACGCAACAATTACGTGAGTCGTCGGTAAAAAAGGGAAGACGTAGAAATGTACAGCTATGGCGTGCGCGTATGACCCTCTTTTCCGTATACGAAGGAATTCTTGATTGTATCGTTTCTTGTCCCGGCAAAACAATCAAAAACAATCGACGCTAAATACGATTTTAAAATGGATGGTTTGTTTGTAAAAGGAAATAATTTATTGTGGATGAAAGAGATTCGGAGAAACCGTGCGCGCGAGGAGGACAGTGCAATTCCTCGCGTATGAAGCAATTCCTTGTACAGCAGCGTGCATGTGTGGTCGAAATGTCAACATTCTATAACTGCTTCAAATTGTTCTGAACAAGTTGCATTGTAATTAATCTGTCTTGAAGGCGAATAACAACTCATACGGTGTTCATTACTTGTATCTGCGGCATAAAAACAGGTGACTGTACCGTTGAACGGTACACGTGCATACATGTACGGTACTTACACGTACATACATGCATGCACATAAGCATATGTCTCTTTGTATGTATGTTTATATTCATGTTTCTTCGTACGCATATCGAATCGTCAAAATAAGGTGATTTAGAATGCAATAAAATTCGATGATCTTAATCTGTGACTAACTTTTAGTAGGACTAACTTTACCTTAAGCACATTTTTAGCTAGTAAAATTAGGTTGCTTTTATTCGATCGAAATGTACGTTGATATCATGTTAAACGTGTATTAATCGCAATTTATTTACTTAATTATAGAACATTTGAATTTTTTATGAAATCTATATAAACGATGATTAAATGGTTAAAGCTTTTCTGTCAATTACGAAAAATATTCCCCCATATTGCCATCACATTTTTAACAGTTAGACGTTAATCATGACGTATGTAATTTTAATACATTGTATATGGACTGGATATATTGTACATTAATTATTTCCCCTTCGTCCATGATCAATTTTCAGGACATGCCCTGTCCCTTATTGTTGATCAAGCAAGCTTCGACTGACCACATTTCCGAAGTTTGTCGACCGTTCCTCGGTGGGTTCCACCGATGGACGTCAGATAGCTCTTCGGGCTTGTTTTCTACGATTTTCGATAACTGTAATTCCATTTATTCCCTACTGCTATGCGTTTTCAGCCAGGTATCCTTGGAAATATCGAGTTGGATACGCTCAGCTGGCTCATGGATTGATATTACACGAAAGAGGAAAAAAATCAGTTATTTGTAGTATCGACGATTTTTTCCAGGTTCGTCGTGAAGAAAACGATCGCGCACGTGGAACAGGAGGAGAGACAGAGACGCGATTTTTCCTTTTCATTATCATGGGGAATTATTGCAATCGATATTGTAAACAAGTCCTGGCGGAAATATTTTAATTAACTTGCGAATGGTTAAATAGAGTCTATCAGGTTGAAGCAATTTTTTATCTCGTCGTAACTTGAAAGATATAATTACCATGAGCGATCCCGTGTATTAGTAATAACTATCGTGTATAATTTAATTAGCTTTTAAGTGAAATAATAATTGCAGGGCGGTTTGAGGAAAATCACGATTTTTAATATCTTTGGAATTATACAGCCCTCCTTAGCTCAAGTAATTTATATAACATTTGTTCATTTCTCGAATCATCGCATATAACACGACTTGAGACATCGATATATCTTCTTTCTGAGTTAACATTATTTTTTTCTTTTTTCATTCTTCTAAATAATGAAAGTCTAATAACAGGATGTATTGGTATCTCTCATACAAGAATTCTATTGACATTACTTAACTTCCTTCTTATATTCATTAAGACAGGAAAAGATTCAATAACGAAGTTTAGAAAGAATAAAGAAAAAGTTACACACGAGTCAACATATAGCGAGGAATCGATCTCACGAAAGTTCCAATGATGTAATCCGCGAGAGAAAGAAGAAGAAGGAAATAGCGTACAAGTTCAGGAATCGCCAGCGATCGTATAAAATATTCTATATAACGTTCAACGATTTTAAAATAGAAAAATGTCTTTTGCGAAAATATTGAAATTATTCCAACCCTTGAAAAAATCATTAAAATAATCTTATCTGAAGAATTATTAAAATAATACCCAACTGAAGGATTATTCAAATAATTCCATACTCAAATTATTTCTTACGCCCACTAAAAGCGAAACAGATTCGCTAACAAGTTCAGCGAAGACCAAAGTCAAAGAAAAAGCAAACTCTTCCCCAAAATTAGCAGAGAATCGATCACGCGGCAGTTTTGGTGGCATTAACTGGCATAAAGAAGCAGAGAAAAATGAGATGCAGGTTCACGAATCGCACGAGGATGACGATAGGTCAGGCGATGATATCCTCTCGTCGATACTCGGAGATTTCTTCGCGATTTCGTGCCGTGCCATTCAAATGAATTCAAATGTCTCATCAATAATTCATGAGGCCGGTTATCAAGGCTACAAATCTTAGGCTCGGGTCCTGTGCATCGTCTGTAATGTTTCATGGCACTCGAAAAGATTCTCCATGAGACGTTACAAAATTATATCAATACTAGTAACAACGACAACAACGACAACAACGACAACAACGACAACAATAATAATAATAACAACAATAATAATAATAACAACAATAATAATAATAACAACAACAATAATAATAACAACAACAATAATAATAACAACAATAATAATAATAATATTAATCGATTAAAACTTTTTCTGGAGACATCAACAAAGATGAACGATGAAGTGTTGTAATCAGGTGAGAGGAAAACGTTGCGTGCCGGAAATGTGAACGTGTCATCGTTAACGCGGCCGGAGGCCCGTCGTCACAATTTACCTTCCCACTAGGGAGAAACACTTTATCTTGAGTTTCCCTTTGCAGGCTAACCTTGCTGAATTGCTTCAAACAAATGATTTTTTTTTTTTGCTTTTGTTTTCCAAGGGAATCTAAGGTGGATTTTGAAAGTTGACGAGTTTCGAATCGATTGGATTTTGTAAGGGAAGTAGTGATGCTGTTTCTATTAGTTCCTGGAGAAAATCGTGGAAACTACTTTTTGAGATGTGTACATGTATTTTAGACGTTGATTTTAAAAGACCGATACTTGTTTGGTACATTTATTTTTGAATTTTTGTCGGTGGGAATTTACAGTGTTTTCACGATTCTGCTTTAATTTAATTTTTCACGCCGTTAACGCGTTAGTTGCCACGGTGGTTATCGGTGACCAACTAGGTAAAATAAATTGAATCTTTTAAAATGGTTAAAACAGGAATTTCACGGATTAAAAAATTGTCAACAACATGAACCATTTAAATAACATCGTTGGAGAAAAATTGTACCTGTTGGGGTTATCTGTATTCTGTTAATGTGTAACAGAAATATATTCGAGTATAACGGTATAAGTTCAGTGTATGCTAATCCAGATCTGCACGCTGACAGCGTGACATTACAATAGAGCCCCGAAGCCATGGGCCTATGGTATTTATAATTCCAAAAATCCAGTTTGTTTACATCTCGCTGCACCATCTACACAAGGCATATTCCAGAAAAGGCTATTGGTCTGGAAGGCCCTTCAAATTAATTTAGTAATAGATAATGCTTAATAGGTTCGAAAATCAGGAAAACTAAACAGTAGAGCAGACGTAGAATTTTCCTGGAAGAGTGGAGTGTTTTCCTCCAACAGTGCCAATACATAATAACACATTACAAAGAATAAACATTACCTCGTACATCTCAATCTATCTTTTAAAGCAATATATATAAAAATTGAACGCGTTCAAGAAAATAAACATAACGATAGCTATACAGCATATGGCATATGTTAAATCAAATATAATATATTTTTTAACGTACCAGAATTTCAATAGAATTTTAGCAGAATTTTGCTGGATAATTAGTTTAGACGCGCGGTAGGTTGAACAAAAATTGAAAATCGCTGCATTATATCAATCCGTGTCTAAACAAGAATCACGTATTAGACGTGTAACGTCACGAACAACGATTACAAGTGACCTCAAATTCCCTAGAATTTCTGAAAATATCACGGAGCATTCAAGAGGCATTCTACGACCGGGTTAGCCAAGGACAGGAAGTGTTTCCTTAACGAGTACCGGCGATAAATGGAACAGTTCCAGGGAAATAGTTGCACGATACGGTAAACGTGGTTCGATGGAAGTAATTAGTCGCGTTTTATGTCAAAGTATATCCATCGAAACTGGGTCCATGGAAGTATCAACTAGACGACAGTGTTATACGATCTTTCAGTGAAACTCCATCTGCATCTATTACTTTATTTCATCGATCAATACTCGCTGATCCACTTCTAATAGGACGAAAGAACAAAAAGAATTCTCGCAACGTGTTAACAAGTTCTTATTGGTCGCAGTTCCGTGACTTTTTCCATTATCCAGAATCAATATACCGATAGATGAATGTAAGATGAGGAAGAAAAAACTTCGCTTAAATCTAAGATCGAAATGGTTTGACGTAGCGCGTCATTATCGTAACACGATCGGCAAACGCGTTAGCTTTGGTTGGTGATTCGTTCTCAGCGATTATTAGCGACGTTTGTAGGTTCTTTTCGTGGAAACCTTGATATAACTTGCCTCTCGATCCGCTTTTTAAACGTTCAGACTATTTATTCGAATGGTTTTTCGTTTCAATCGAACGAGCAACCTTGGTTGATTTAGTGAACGTTTATTAGAGAACTCGAGTAATTATGCGAAAGGAAATTATGCTCGATCATCGTTAGTGTCCGGTTTTACGTTACAATAAATCATGTACCTACTCGAATTGATAATTCTATGAACATGATATCGTGTTTACAATGTTTCCATTCTGAATTACGATTTTGCTGCTTTCAAAAACGATGGAAGGAGAAGATTGAAATTTTCCAGTTTTCGCGTTTCACAGTTCGTTCCATTGTTTCATGGGATACATAATTTACGATAAAATTAATTATACAGTACTTTGTCTTAATTTCATTGGAAATAGCATGTAATGCTTAGTTAACGTCATCGAATCGCGAATGACTCATAAACGTTTCGTTTGGACTTATGTTATTATATTTTAGATAATTTTATTCTATTTCAATTTTTCACAGCATCTAACACCTAAACTGTAAAACTTGAGATATTTTATATCTGAAATTACTTTTCTGTCATGATGTTATTGTAAACGAGAATCACGCAGTTTTTCAAGGACTGATCGGAACCGCGTTCATTTTAGCATGTCACATGCCACGGGGGTCATCGGTCACCGACACTCAACTTGTCGGTACCGCTGTCACAGACGAAATTCGAGCAACTGTATATAATAAACCGAAATTCCGAACGCCTTATCGCGTGTGACCGTCCGGTCAGCACCCGTTCTCAGCCGCCTGAGTGGCATTCGATCACTCCAGCCGTTCTCCGAATTTTACACTAAGTATAAACAAACCCTTCTCCCACTCCAACGAATGGAAGAATATAAATGCTCCCTTCAAAATCATCCAGTCAGTCTAATAAAGAAATTCTTAACTAATCCAAGCATCGAAAGTGTATCATCGCGAACCGAAAAAATTGTATAAATTGAGTAAAAAAAATAAAAAGAACTTAATCTCCTTTTCGGAAATTAACAAGTTCCTTATTTTTACCTTAATTTTACACGACATTTTTGGCGATCCGTGCCAGGATCTATTCACTTCAGTGCAAACGAAATTACGATTTCGGCGTACGCGCATCATTGAAGATCGAAGGATCAACGGACCCAGTGCGAATCTTTGCTACTACGAAGCCCTGCAGCAACTTTCAACGTTCCACTACGGTGAAACTAAACGAGAAGACTACGGTCAGCGCAGAGCAAGCCTACGAATAAGATTCGGAATCTAGAACCAGCCAGAGAGGAAACATCCCTGAGACTCCTCAACGGTCATAGCTACTACGGTAAGCTGAAAAATCTGGATTCATTTTCACGATACCGTGTGAGAAAACTCAGTTTCTCAAGCGCTTCGAGTCCAAATAGCAACAGTAGTTCAGACTCAATAAGCTCAATTAGAATCATGCCCACATCACGAAAAGACAAAGTCGAAACTATTGAAACCGTTTCTACAAACGGAGGTACGGACAATTCGATTCGTGCCATACTCGACGTGATACAAAAACAAATTGAAATTCTTGCACAACGTGTAGAAGAGACACAACGGACGGCCGACAGTGAAAATAAGAAGCGTGCAGCGGAAATAGAACTATTAGGCAAAAATATCTCTAAAATAAAAATAGGACGCGACGCTACTACAGAACTAGGCTCCCTTATTACTATGGACGAATCTGTTGCTGCGAGAGATAGAACTTCCCCACCATGCGTTCCAATTCGAACAGAAGAAGGCAACCATCCCTCTTACGAAGACCGTCCACCGCAATTCGCCTCTCCGAGCTTACGGGCCAAAGACGCGATAGTATGTATTCCGCAATTAAACGGCGAAGACAATATCGGAGTAGAAGAATTCATACGCGAAGTACGCGAATTACGAGCCATGTGTAGCAAACCCACGCTACTATTAAAAATGATCAAAATCGGGAAAATCGCGGGTAAAGCCGCAATGGCCATCTGCAATATACCGATATACGAATACGGACACCTGTACGATGCCCTAAGACGAAACGTAGCCACCCAAGACTCTGTTAGAGAACATCAAGACCAGCTACGCGAAACGAGACAGCGTCACGACGAAAGTGTGCAAAATTATATCATCAGGTTCCGCCGAGCGCTCAATAAGTTACAATACAGTATAACGAACGAATACCGTGACGAAATTACTAGACGAGCTATGAACGACAGGATTTTAAAAGACTCCGTGATCGATTTTATCCGAGGCCTGAAAGGCGAAATGGGACAATTACTACTCGCCAATCCACCATACAATATCCTTGAAGCCGAAAAGAAAGCCACCGACATCGAGCGATTCTTCAGGGAAGATCGAAATCGACGACCAAAACCAATAGAACGATTACGACTTCCTGAGCAGCAACGACTAACAACCAATAATCCTAATCCAATCACTAAAAAACCAACTCCAACACCCAATCCAATGCCAAAAAGCTTCCGACAAACCGAACAAATACCACTTGCCCAAAGGACACAATTAAAATGCTTCAAATGCAACCAAATCGGACATGTCTCCAGTCAATGTAAAAATTTTCGAACACCCAGCCAATTTCCGAGACCACCAGCAGTCCACAATCTCGAGACACACAAGGAAGAAATAGAGGAACCAATAGTATGGGCCGTGAAACGCCTCCGACAATATCTGTTAGGACGGAAATTCCTCATCCGAACCGATCACCAAGCACTAAAATGGTTACAGAATTGCATCCCCTCATCACGCTTGATGAGATGGCGATTAAAACTAGAAGAATACGAATACGACATAGAATACACGAAAGGAAAAGATAATACTGCAGCCGACGCACTATCTAGAATACATGTTCTGACCAGACGACGCGAAAATTTGAACATAGAACTCGATAAAAAATATCACGATTGGAAAAAATCTACCGACGCGTTACCCAAAATTCTCAAAATGACTCCGAACCGGAAATCTTTCTATCAATTATCCAAAGCAGAGCTAGGAAATTACGACAGAATCGAATGGTTAACTAAATTAAACGAAATTATTCATATAAACGAAAAGATAGGTATAGGCGACGACAGTTTCACAAAGACCGAAAAGAACGCGATCAAACAAATTTTACTATTCCTGAACGACACCGTAAAAGAATTAAATTTTGCATGGGAACCAATTCAAACATATAGCGACGAAGAAATAGACGAATTATTGAAAGAAAATCACGATTTAGTAGGGCACCCCGGTATACAAAAGACATACGACCGCATTCGTGAACGGCACAGAGTACCAGATTTGATGAAACGTATACAACAACATATAGAATCATGCGACACCTGCCAAACATCTAAAACTACACGTATCAGACCGCGCGAAGAACCTTGTATCACGGACACACCCCTCGAACCAAACGATAAAATTGCTATGGACTTATTAGGCCCACTGAAAAAGACGAAAAAGGCAATCAGTACATTCTATCCATACATGACGAATTGACAAAATACTTAATACTCGTACCACTAAAAACTCAGCAAACGGAAACAATTTGGAACGCACTCTTGAATCATTACATTTACATCTTTTCCGCTCAAAAAAAGATATTAACTGACCGCGGACAGAATTTTATATCTAGTTTAATGCAACAGTACGAAGACGCGTTCAAAATCAAACATATCAAAACGACATCCTTCCACCCACAAAGTAACGGATCGTTAGAACGGACACACGCAGTAATAACAGACATGTTAAAATCGATACAGCGAAATTCGGATGAAGAATGGGACGATCAACTTAACTTTGTATGCCTTGCATATAACACAATGATACACGACTCTGCTGGTTACACGCCATTCGAACTCACATTCGGACACCAAGCCAATCTTCCCTCCACAATATCCAAGAATCCCCAACGCACATACGCAGACGAAGTCACGTTCCGCAAAAAGGAATGGGACTCTAGACTCACGAGTCTAATCGCTCGCGAAACATTGATCAAAAGTAAACAGCGATATCAGCGCGATCAAAAACGTAAAATTATAAAACCTCAATCAGTTTTCAAAGAAGGAGACTCTGTTTTAATACATAACGATCATAAAAGGCATAAACTTGATGTGGAATGGTTAGGACCGTACACGATTGATAAAGTATGTCCTCCATACTATCTGATTCAAGACAAAAAGATACACGGTAATCGTTTAAAACCTTACTTTCCAGGTCGACGCTCCTCTTTGCCGGAATAGTATCCGCGCAAATAAATATTACACCATTAGAAGGAAACTCTGTATTCGTAGAAAACATAGGGAAAGGATATTTATACAGCGACACTGCCAATGTAATAGTAGGATTAGACACTAGCGACATATACGAACAGATAAGCGCAATAGAATCATATAAATTAACAATAGACTCACGTGCAATCAGCAAACAATACGTCGAAGAGTTAGGCGGATTACAAAATCGCATCAATAACCTAAAACAACTTGCAAAACACTTGAAAGCGTTAACACATACCCGGAGCACACGAGGTTTGCTTAACATCATAGGTTCCGTATCGAAAAGTCTGTTCGGGACTCTCGACGATGATGATCTTACGCTCATAAACAAAAATATGGACAAACTATTCGATGATAATAATAAAATCAAGACTATAATAGCTAATCAAACATCACTTATTAGAAAAATTGTAAACTCAGAAAACCTAAACCACTTAGAGAGATCATATAGTGATATATTAAAATTACAACAGCAGGCAAATATCGATAGATCTGTGCTTAAGATGATCATGAAAGTCGACACCGCGATGCAAACTTTACACTTCCAATTAGATGAAATACTTAACGTCATGATATTAGGCAAACAAGGAATAATTAGTCCACAAATACTTGACCCCAATGAATTCATAGAAAATTACGCCAAGACAATAGGTAGCCAGATGTACAACATCGCGATTTCTGCCAAAACCGAACATTTTCAATTCATACTCGACATCAGTGATCTTAAAATCTTCACAATAGATGACAAAATATTTTTCAAGATCATAGTACCTTTAGTCTCTAACACAGAATGGAACATATTACAAGTATATCCTATCCCGAGTAAAAGAAATGGAGTATTTTTGGCTCCAGTAGTCGAACATCAGATATATTTAACTTCAGGTCTTTCATTTATAAACGCTGATATCGAGTATTTCAACAAACTTGGTAAGAATCGAGCCGGAACCACTATATGCAAACAAACACTACCAATCCATGACAGAAATTCAAGAACCGATTGTCGCAGCGAAATAATAAATTTCAAACCACACATTGAACATTGTCAAAAACTGTACTTAAGATTGAAGACATTAGCTTTATACCGCTCAAAACTAGCAACTGTTACATTGCGATACCAGCAAATCCGATAGAAATAGACACAATTTGCCAAACGAAACATACTTTACAAAAACTTGACAAGCCTTCCATTATAAGAGCTAACACTTCTTGCGATATATTGTACAAAGACGAACACATGCGTATAGGCGAAACAAAAAACGAAGTCATATACGAAATCAAAACAAAAACCCTAGCGCTCAAAACAAACGATAGTTTCACTCATCTATTAGATAAACTCGAGCGAGCACCGAAAATAATAGATAATTTACAAGGCTATAAGACAACGATGGATAAAATAGGCGACGAGATAGAAACTCTTAATTTCGAACACAGAATTAAAAATATACAGTATTGGGGACTAACCACGCTCCAGATATTAGGGTACATAGCATTAGGCATACTAGGTATATATGGATTAAACAAAATAGGGGTATTCAAATGCACCAGGAAATGTATACCGAACAAATTATGTATCAATTTATTTTGCTGCCGAAATGAAACTGTAATCAACAGCCACAATGCGACAGCCCCACCAGTACCACTCACCCTGGGCTCAACACCCAACATCTATATTCCAACCAACACATACCACTCAGATGAAGAGGAGGAATCAGCTGTAATTTTCAAGCCACGTCAAGTCCGATTCCACAAAAATCTTCTGAAGAAAACTTGAGGGATCAAGTTCAATCTAAGAAGGGGGGAATGTCACAGACGAAATTCGAGCAACTGTATATAATAAACCGAAATTCCGAACGCCTTATCGCGTGTGACCGTCCGGTCAGCACCCGTTCTCAGCCGCCTGAGTGGCATTCGATCACTCCAGCCGTTCTCCGAATTTTACACTAAGTATAAACAAAACCTTCTCCCACTCCAACGAATGGAAGAATATAAATGCCCCCTTCAAAATCATCCAGTCAGTCTAATAAAGAAATTCTTAACTAATCCAAGCATCGAAAGTGTATCATCGCGAACCGAAAAAATTGTATAAATTGAGTAAAAAAATAAAAAGAACTTAATCTCCTTTTCGGAAATTAACAAGTTCCTTATTTTTACCTTAATTTTACACGACACCGCCATGGAGGTCCCCGGTAACCGGAGTACCAAGATTGGTAAAAATAAAATCAAAAAATTTGAACAAATGTCGATTGTTCATTATCACCATCGTTACTACAACGGCGTGACGAAATTAATACAGTATAAAACATATAAAAATAAATTTATTTATACATGAAATATAGACCTATAATATTTCACCGTTACATTTATCGCATAATAAAAAGATTCATTATGGCGCCACGGGTAATCCCTGTAAAGCTAGCATTCAACGTGTTGAAAGCTTCTTTCAGTTCGATCAATGGTATTGGCATAAGAATGACGCAAAGGCTCATCGTTGTTGCGTTTATCGAATCAACGAGTTTATATTTATACGTTTTCCGTGATAAACATTTTTTGTTTTTTTCCTCGTCAACCACAGAATTAAAGATTTGTCCAGCTGTTATTACACGTAAGTTATGCAAGGCAGTTTATTTTACATTAGGCCTTCGTGTCTGGCCACAACAAATTTAAATGTATTTATAAATTCATAATAATTTACATAAGTATAAATAGTTTTTATTTGAAAGAATTTTTAATTGATTTGCAAAGAAAAAGATTTAAACCGAAAGATGGTATCAGTAGAGACCGTCTATAACCAGATTTTATATACAAAACGACAAACTTTAAAATTCTCTACGGTCTTTAACGAGGTTATCTCATCCGTTTGAAATTCTTAACAATTAGTTAAAAATATGAAACATTTAGTAGGGGACCTGTTGCTCTCATCGCTTTAGAATCCGTAAAACTTTCAACCACAAAGTACTTCGTTTGAATAAAAAATCCTGGTCGGTACAGCACTTTACAATTCTACAAACCTCATTTTTTCTACTTCAAACCTATTTTACGCGTTTTTACGTTCTGTATTCGACTTATTTTCCAGGTACACAGTGTCCATGCTTAAAATTTCACACCGGCGCGATGGTAAAAAAATTATTTTATACTGA
This sequence comes from Bombus vosnesenskii, assembly GCF_011952255.1. Classification (NCBI taxonomy): domain Eukaryota; kingdom Metazoa; phylum Arthropoda; class Insecta; order Hymenoptera; family Apidae; genus Bombus; species Bombus vosnesenskii. The sequence goes on from NW_022883725.1 coordinate 29,105, forward strand.
ATCTCGTGTTTTGTTGTTAAAAACTATGGATATTCGTAAAAATAAATTTCAGGCGAAACTTTAATTTTTGGAATCAAAAATCATTTTAATCGATCAATGAAATTATGAAAATTGTCCAGAGATTCCAAAATTATTAAGATTAATCTTCTCTTAAAGATCCTAAAATTATTAAAAATCAGAGATTTTTAAATCATTAAAAATTGAAGATTCTAAAGTTACTTTATTTATTTATTTACATTTCATAATTCTGCCTTCCGCAGTAAAGCGGACTTCCAGTTACACTTCTCCTTGGGATTCTAACGTTATCAAAAATGATTAAAAGCCTAAAGGCCTAAAAAGTTCTCTGTTTGCTATTTCACTGTTGTATGCTTTCTCACCCTTCGTCCCTAATCGATGAACATCGCTCTAATTCTTTTCTCTCCCTTTACTTTCGATCGCACGAGAGAAGCGTCGAAAAACCCACGACCAGGAGGGATGAAAGGATGGTTTCAGGGATGGAGATTCGTGAAAGCAGGCCGCGAGGGAAGAAGTGAACCGAGATTGGTCCGATGTTTGTTCAGCACACAACCGTTTCGTATGTAGAAAGCGTTCATAGAGAGGTGGTTGCGCTCCTTTATGCGCATGCCCAATAAAACAATCTCCAAATAATATTCTGTTCTTCGAATATACTTTTTCAACGTTCCATGCTTACGGGCTATAATTTTCTTAAGACGCTTAAAACGATCTCTTGAGCTTTCGCCTTTTCGGTGAAAACAAGCATTTTTTTATCTCCACTTTAGACTCGAACGCCAACTTCTTGACGTATTAAAGAATTTTAGAAGTTTCTTACCATTTTACAGTACGTTCTTGTTGAATTTTTGCTGGATGATAAAACGCTTATCCGATACTTTTAGTATTTGCCTCGAAGCTGTTTAACGGTATTATCCTTTTAATAAAATTTGATTATAACGCGCTTTTACGAAATGATGGCGTACACAGTGACTGTTAATAATTTCTGGTCAGAGCGTAATTTTATTTTGACCGCGATATTGTATAATATTTTTCTAAAAAAGAATATATTAATGCTAATCGATGGAACTATTAAAAAGATCGTACAGTTT
>NW_022883726.1:0-25232 GCF_011952255.1 Bombus vosnesenskii
TTTAAATATAAATTACGTGTAAGTTGTTAATTATAATGGCTTTAAAGAACTTTGTTTCAATTTCTAACAATTTTAACAATTTTAATAATTATTTGACTGGAAGATACACTTGCCACTTATGTATATTTATATATTCATTATGACCTTTTCATTAATAGAATTTTTCAAAAAACTTTTTAGTTTATCCGTATCGGCTTTGTTTTCAAGGGGATTTATCGTTTCTTTGAAGCACGCTTTCATCCATTTTCTTTCCTCTCATATGCACGCGTGTCCTTTCGTTTATCGTTACATTTATTGCGATAAAAATATTCTCTCCCTTTGTTTCTAGATTCTCATTTCAATCGAATATTAATACACCGTTAAGAGCAAACAGAGCTCAGAACTCCCCTTTCAAGTCATTGCAGCGTGCACGTTAAAAATGATAAATATTGTCCATTTACGAAGCAATGCGCAGAATCGTTCAACTTGGAATATTTTAATTAAGGACATCTCTCTACGTCAGAGAAATGATAGGGAGAGACAGAGTTCTTGAATCGATATATCCTTGATACTTCCGTTTTATCGTTTATAAATTATGCACCAAATAGACACAGTTTCCCTATCGATCGTTTCAATCCTGTAAAAAAGTACCAACAGTTTATAAAGGAAAATATTTGAAAATTGCAATTTTCTTTTAAACATGTTTCTTGTATTTTCTAGCAAGTACATTCCTTTTTTTTCGATCGAGTTACAGTATATTTTTCTTCGATTTCCGACAAGGAACCGAGACCTCTTTTTCTATAATTCGACCTTCCATTTAGCTCCATGGCCACAGGGAGTCTAATGGGTTCGACGAAAGGGCTAGTGCGTGACGAAAAAATGATCTTGCGAGATTGTGCTTTACCGGAAACTGCCATCATGTTTTTGCCAACTTTTCCTTTGATGTTCACCACCTTTTCGTTGAGGGAACTTTGGTTAGTGGCTTCTTAATCAAATCGCTCGGAGGTATGTTGCTTCCCTTTGGGGAAAATATATCCTACTTTGATAAAATTTTAATACACTCTTGCATTAATTTTGATACTTCTCTACCCTAATTTTATTTGTAGTACTTTTCCTGGATCCGACTCTCTATTCTTTTTATTCCTTTCTATTTTATAATTCTGTTCTCGTTTATTTGGAGAATATAAAATGCCACACAGCTTTTATTCAATTATTCTAAATCTATATTATCTAATTTACCATTATTCTTTCATTCGTCGAGTAAAATCATACTTTGAAGAATGGCATTTTAACAAAGTGAAACTTTCCTCCCTTAAAGACAAGTTTCATAATCTCCTGTTGCTTTTCATGGCCTATGTTATACAAACTACAATTCTTTTATATTGTTCTTAAATCAATCGCAATATTTCCCATAATCTTGATCAGTCAGTATTACTAATTTATAAATAAAATCGACGGAAGGAACTACGCCTCTTAGAAAGATAATTTCGTTTCAGTTTCTAGGATATTATCATATAAACGATCAGTGTTCATAGCGTTATAAACATGAATTAAAGATATGAACGATAGAACACCAGAACATCGTTAGCAACACGTTAGAAATGTAGATACGATATATATTATAATACCATCAGTTGATTTGACCGATTCCTTCACCATGGCGTAAGAAATACTATTTTCGACCTCCATTTGCTGGATTTTTTATTCGAACGCGAACACCTGTCCGAGAAAATCAATCTTCTGGAAACTATAAAATGAAATACTCCACTCGAACAATAATTGTATTGTGTTCTCTCTTAACATATTATTCCCGGATTATTCTCGCGTTATCTGCCATTGATAAACATTTATCTTCGCGCTTTGCTAAATATTCCATATTCATAAAAATGTCCATAATTCTAGAATATACATTTGGTCTACCAGGTGACAATTTTATCACGAACGTTCTGTTTTTCCCACGCGATCATTGACATTTGTAAATAATTTGTGATATTGTTTTTCAATTATATTTATGAAGATATAAAAACAAATAAACTTCAGCAGTAAATATATATGTACTGACAAATTAACACGTTTCAGTGCGAAATCGATGCACGTATCAACATCATTTATTTACTTTTTTTTCAATACTTCTCAACAATAACGAATTAATATTTGTGAAATAAAAATCAAGCGAGAAAATTGTTTCCACCTTTTTCTTTTTTTCTCCTGAGCGGAAAGCAGGAATCGTAGAAATCCTCCCGACTTGAACATGTTAAACGAGAAAAAAATTCGCCATGTCATCGCAGTACGGCATTTGGGCGAGCACTCGCGACGAAGATAAAAGACGCATATAACGTGCAGTCTCTCTGCAACTTGATATCAGGAGATCTGACGAGTAAAAGCCTGTTTATAAAATTTTTGTTGGTATCTCCCTGACTCGAAACATTTTGAATATTTGCTTTTTTGTTTATCACCACACATCAGTGTGAGAAGTGTTGCTTAAGTAAATAAATCCTACCACTTTATCGTGAGCGTCATGCAGAAATCATTTATCTTCCCTTCCGTGTCTTCAGATATTGCGCTGACATTCGGCGAAGAACAGACTTTTCGTGTAACTTTAATTTTAACTAAAGATCCAACTAAAAAAATAATGAACATCGAATGTAGCAGTTTGTAACGAAAGTTACATAGCATGTAACTTTGTGATACGATACCTTCTTGACACAGAACGATCAAAATTAATGTAAGGTGGTTTGAACGATATTTTTCAAATTGCTCTTTGAAGGGGGGAAGAAATTTTCTAATTAGAAATTAAAATTGCACGTATCTTTGCTCAAATTCTTCATATTTAAGTCGTAACAAACGCTATTTAACAAGAGCTAACAAACAAGAACGTACAGTGAACGAGCTAATTTTCAAGTGATTAGACTTTGATGTGCTAACGATTTTACTAATCCTCCCTTTTTACCAATCCTCTATTGCTTCCGCGGACGATTATTGTTTACAATTATAATATTACTTACTTACGCGCTGACGATATCATATCGGCGTAATGAGATCAAAATCGAACAGCGACTATTTCTATTTTTGTCCATCGCACACCGTACTGCGATGGTAACTTGATAATTGCGAAACAAATTCAGGAAACGTTTGCTACGAAGTAAGAAGTAATAACAAGCAAGAGTAGTAATAATAAGCGAAGGTATCTTCGGTCCGTAATTGAGTTGCATCGATCATCTTCAATGCCAGTCAGACGAATCTCGTCCATAAACGCAAAGAAGCTCGTGTTCATGGTGATACATTTTTCTGTCGCATGGCTGAACGTTGCGTTACTGCGACGCTACGTTGATACTACACCGGCGTTCTCGATAAAAAATCCCCTCGAGCCAGCTTGGATTTTTCAAATGATTCGATCAGTTTTATGTAGTATGCGCATGAATCGTTTTCCTTTACTTCTTGTTCCGTTTTTTCTTCTTCTTCTTTTCTCGAGAATCTCGAGAAATCTCGAGAAAAATCGTGCAATTAACGAACAAGGTAGAATCAGTAATTAGTTACCAGGATGACGGAAACGACGTTCTTACGCGTGTCCTTCTTATCCGTAGAATCTGGAATTTCTGATGGAATAATTTTTGTCCTGGCAAAGTCACGTGTCGAAAACAATTGCCAAGTCTCCGTGACGAGTAATTAAAGGATCGTTGATTGGTCCAATTTTAGAACGTTAGAACGCAACAATTACGTGAGTCGTCGGTAAAAAAGGGAAGACGTAGAAATGTACAGCTATGGCGTGCGCGTATGACCCTCTTTTCCGTATACGAAGGAATTCTTGATTGTATCGTTTCTTGTCCCGGCAAAACAATCAAAAACAATCGACGCTAAATACGATTTTAAAATGGATGGTTTGTTTGTAAAAGGAAATAATTTATTGTGGATGAAAGAGATTCGGAGAAACCGTGCGCGCGAGGAGGACAGTGCAATTCCTCGCGTATGAAGCAATTCCTTGTACAGCAGCGTGCATGTGTGGTCGAAATGTCAACATTCTATAACTGCTTCAAATTGTTCTGAACAAGTTGCATTGTAATTAATCTGTCTTGAAGGCGAATAACAACTCATACGGTGTTCATTACTTGTATCTGCGGCATAAAAACAGGTGACTGTACCGTTGAACGGTACACGTGCATACATGTACGGTACTTACACGTACATACATGCATGCACATAAGCATATGTCTCTTTGTATGTATGTTTATATTCATGTTTCTTCGTACGCATATCGAATCGTCAAAATAAGGTGATTTAGAATGCAATAAAATTCGATGATCTTAATCTGTGACTAACTTTTAGTAGGACTAACTTTACCTTAAGCACATTTTTAGCTAGTAAAATTAGTTTGCTTTTATTCGATCGAAATGTACGTTGATATCATGTTAAACGTGTATTAATCGCAATTTATTTACTTAATTATAGAACATTTGAATTTTTTATGAAATCTATATAAACGATGATTAAATGGTTAAAGCTTTTCTGTCAATTACGAAAAATATTCCCCCATATTGCCATCACATTTTTAACAGTTAGACGTTAATCATGACGTATGTAATTTTAATACATTGTATATGGACTGGATATATTGTACATTAATTATTTCCCCTTCGTCCATGATCAATTTTCAGGACATGCCCTGTCCCTTATTGTTGATCAAGCAAGCTTCGACTGACCACATTTCCGAAGTTTGTCGACCGTTCCTCGGTGGGTTCCACCGATGGACGTCAGATAGCTCTTCGGGCTTGTTTTCTACGATTTTCGATAACTGTAATTCCATTTATTCCCTACTGCTATGCGTTTTCAGCCAGGTATCCTTGGAAATATCGAGTTGGATACGCTCAGCTGGCTCATGGATTGATATTACACGAAAGAGGAAAAAAATCAGTTATTTGTAGTATCGACGATTTTTTCCAGGTTCGTCGTGAAGAAAACGATCGCGCACGTGGAACAGGAGGAGAGACAGAGACGCGATTTTTCCTTTTCATTATCATGGGGAATTATTGCAATCGATATTGTAAACAAGTCCTGGCGGAAATATTTTAATTAACTTGCGAATGGTTAAATAGAGTCTATCAGGTTGAAGCAATTTTTTATCTCGTCGTAACTTGAAAGATATAATTACCATGAGCGATCCCGTGTATTAGTAATAACTATCGTGTATAATTTAATTAGCTTTTAAGTGAAATAATAATTGCAGGGCGGTTTGAGGAAAATCACGATTTTTAATATCTTTGGAATTATACAGCCCTCCTTAGCTCAAGTAATTTATATAACATTTGTTCATTTCTCGAATCATCGCATATAACACGACTTGAGACATCGATATATCTTCTTTCTGAGTTAACATTATTTTTTTCTTTTTTCATTCTTCTAAATAATGAAAGTCTAATAACAGGATGTATTGGTATCTCTCATACAAGAATTCTATTGACATTACTTAACTTCCTTCTTATATTCATTAAGACAGGAAAAGATTCAATAACGAAGTTTAGAAAGAATAAAGAAAAAGTTACACACGAGTCAACATATAGCGAGGAATCGATCTCACGAAAGTTCCAATGATGTAATCCGCGAGAGAAAGAAGAAGAAGGAAATAGCGTACAAGTTCAGGAATCGCCAGCGATCGTATAAAATATTCTATATAACGTTCAACGATTTTAAAATAGAAAAATGTCTTTTGCGAAAATATTGAAATTATTCCAACCCTTGAAAAAATCATTAAAATAATCTTATCTGAAGAATTATTAAAATAATACCCAACTGAAGGATTATTCAAATAATTCCATACTTAAATTATTTCTTACGCCCACTAAAAGCGAAACAGATTCGCTAACAAGTTCAGCGAAGACCAAAGTCAAAGAAAAAGCAAACTCTTCCCCAAAATTAGCAGAGAATCGATCACGCGGCAGTTTTAGTGGCATTAACTGGCATAAAGAAACAGAGAAAAATGAGATGCAGGTTCACGAATCGCACGAGGATGACGATAGGTCAGGCGATGATATCCTCTCGTCGATACTCGGAGATTTCTTCGCGATTTCGTGCCGTGCCATTCAAATGAATTCAAATGTCTCATCAATAATTCATGAGGCCGGTTATCAAGGCTACAAATCTTAGGCTCGGGTCCTGTGCATCGTCTGTAATGTTTCATGGCACTCGAAAAGATTCTCCATGAGACGTTACAAAATTATATCAATACTAGTAACAACGACAACAACGACAACAACGACAACAACGACAACAATAATAATAATAACAACAATAATAATAATAACAACAATAATAATAATAACAACAACAATAATAATAACAACAACAATAATAATAACAACAATAATAATAATAATATTAATCGATTAAAACTTTTTCTGGAGACATCAACAAAGATGAACGATGAAGTGTTGTAATCAGGTGAGAGGAAAACGTTGCGTGCCGGAAATGTGAACGTGTCATCGTTAACGCGGCCGGAGGCCCGTCGTCACAATTTACCTTCCCACTAGGGAGAAACACTTTATCTTGAGTTTCCCTTTGCAGGCTAACCTTGCTGAATTGCTTCAAACAAATGATTTTTTTTTTTTGCTTTTGTTTTCCAAGGGAATCTAAGGTGGATTTTGAAAGTTGACGAGTTTCGAATCGATTGGATTTTGTAAGGGAAGTAGTGATGCTGTTTCTATTAGTTCCTGGAGAAAATCGTGGAAACTACTTTTTGAGATGTGTACATGTATTTTAGACGTTGATTTTAAAAGACCGATACTTGTTTGGTACATTTATTTTTGAATTTTTGTCGGTGGGAATTTACAGTGTTTTCACGATTCTGCTTTAATTTAATTTTTCACGCCGTTAACGCGTTAGTTGCCACGGTGGTTATCGGTGACCAACTAGGTAAAATAAATTGAATCTTTTAAAATGGTTAAAACAGGAATTTCACGGATTAAAAAATTGTCAACAACATGAACCATTTAAATAACATCGTTGGAGAAAAATTGTACCTGTTGGGGTTATCTGTATTCTGTTAATGTGTAACAGAAATATATTCGAGTATAACGGTATAAGTTCAGTGTATGCTAATCCAGATCTGCACGCTGACAGCGTGACATTACAATAGAGCCCCGAAGCCATGGGCCTATGGTATTTATAATTCCAAAAATCCAGTTTGTTTACATCTCGCTGCACCATCTACACAAGGCATATTCCAGAAAAGGCTATTGGTCTGGAAGGCCCTTCAAATTAATTTAGTAATAGATAATGCTTAATAGGTTCGAAAATCAGGAAAACTAAACAGTAGAGCAGACGTAGAATTTTCCTGGAAGAGTGGAGTGTTTTCCTCCAACAGTGCCAATACATAATAACACATTACAAAGAATAAACATTACCTCGTACATCTCAATCTATCTTTTAAAGCAATATATATAAAAATTGAACGCGTTCAAGAAAATAAACATAACGATAGCTATACAGCATATGGCATATGTTAAATCAAATATAATATATTTTTTAACGTACCAGAATTTCAATAGAATTTTAGCAGAATTTTGCTGGATAATTAGTTTAGACGCGCGGTAGGTTGAACAAAAATTGAAAATCGCTGCATTATATCAATCCGTGTCTAAACAAGAATCACGTATTAGACGTGTAACGTCACGAACAACGATTACAAGTGACCTCAAATTCCCTAGAATTTCTGAAAATATCACGGAGCATTCAAGAGGCATTCTACGACCGGGTTAGCCAAGGACAGGAAGTGTTTCCTTAACGAGTACCGGCGATAAATGGAACAGTTCCAGGGAAATAGTTGCACGATACGGTAAACGTGGTTCGATGGAAGTAATTAGTCGCGTTTTATGTCAAAGTATATCCATCGAAACTGGGTCCATGGAAGTATCAACTAGACGACAGTGTTATACGATCTTTCAGTGAAACTCCATCTGCATCTATTACTTTATTTCATCGATCAATACTCGCTGATCCACTTCTAATAGGACGAAAGAACAAAAAGAATTCTCGCAACGTGTTAACAAGTTCTTATTGGTCGCAGTTCCGTGACTTTTTCCATTATCCAGAATCAATATACCGATAGATGAATGTAAGATGAGGAAGAAAAAACTTCGCTTAAATCTAAGATCGAAATGGTTTGACGTAGCGCGTCATTATCGTAACACGATCGGCAAACGCGTTAGCTTTGGTTGGTGATTCGTTCTCAGCGATTATTAGCGACGTTTGTAGGTTCTTTTCGTGGAAACCTTGATATAACTTGCCTCTCGATCCGCTTTTTAAACGTTCAGACTATTTATTCGAATGGTTTTTCGTTTCAATCGAACGAGCAACCTTGGTTGATTTAGTGAACGTTTATTAGAGAACTCGAGTAATTATGCGAAAGGGAATTATGCTCGATCATCGTTAGTGTCCGGTTTTACGTTACAATAAATCATGTACCTACTCGAATTGATAATTCTATGAACATGATATCGTGTTTACAATGTTTCCATTCTGAATTACGATTTTGCTGCTTTCAAAAACGATGGAAGGAGAAGATTGAAATTTTCCAGTTTTCGCGTTTCACAGTTCGTTCCATTGTTTCATGGGATACATAATTTACGATAAAATTAATTATACAGTACTTTGTCTTAATTTCATTGGAAATAGCATGTAATGCTTAGTTAACGTCATCGAATCGCGAATGACTCATAAACGTTTCGTTTGGACTTATGTTATTATATTTTAGATAATTTTATTCTATTTCAATTTTTCACAGCATCTAACACCTAAACTGTAAAACTTGAGATATTTTATATCTGAAATTACTTTTCTGTCATGATGTTATTGTAAACGAGAATCACGCAGTTTTTCAAGGACTGATCGGAACCGCGTTCATTTTAGCATGTCACATGCCACGGGGGTCATCGGTCACCGACACTCAACTTGTCGGTGCCGCTGTCACAGACGAAATTCGAGCAACTGTATATAATAAACCGAAATTCCGAACGCCTTATCGCGTGTGACCGTCCGGTCAGCACCCGTTCTCAGCCGCCTGAGTGGCATTCGATCACTCCAGCCGTTCTCCGAATTTTACACTAAGTATAAACAAAACCTTCTCCCACTCCAACGAATGGAAGAATATAAATGCTCCCTTCAAAATCATCCAGTCAGTCTAATAAAGAAATTCTTAACTAATCCAAGCATCGAAAGTGTATCATCGCGAACCGAAAAAATTGTATAAATTGAGTAAAAAAATAAAAAGAACTTAATCTCCTTTTCGGAAATTAACAAGTTCCTTATTTTTACCTTAATTTTACACGACATTTTTGGCGATCCGTGCCAGGATCTATTCACTTCAGTGCAAACGAAATTACGATTTCGGCGTACGCGCATCATTGAAGATCGAAGGATCAACGGACCCAGTGCGAATCTTTGCTACTACGAAGCCCTGCAGCAACTTTCAACGTTCCACTACGGTGAAACTAAACGAGAAGACTACGGTCAGCGCAGAGCAAGCCTACGAATAAGATTCGGAATCTAGAACCAGCCAGAGAGGAAACATCCCTGAGACTCCTCAACGGTCATAGCTACTACGGTAAGCTGAAAAATCTGGATTCATTTTCACGATACCGTGTGAGAAAACCCAGTTTCTCAAGCGCTTCGAGTCCAAATAGCAACAGTAGTTCAGACTCAATAAGCTCAATTAGAATCATGCCCACATCACGAAAAGACAAAGTCGAAACTATTGAAACCGTTTCTACAAACGGAGGTACGGACAATTCGATTCGTGCCATACTCGACGTGATACAAAAACAAATTGAAATTCTTGCACAACGTGTAGAAGAGACACAACGGACGGCCGACAGTGAAAATAAGAAGCGTGCAGCGGAAATAGAACTATTAGGCAAAAATATCTCTAAAATAAAAATAGGACGCGACGCTACTACAGAACTAGGCTCCCTTATTACTATGGACGAATCTGTTGCTGCGAGAGATAGAACTTCCCCACCATGCGTTCCAATTCGAACAGAAGAAGGCAACCATCCCTCTTACGAAGACCGTCCACCGCAATTCGCCTCTCCGAGCTTACGGGCCAAAGACGCGATAGTATGTATTCCGCAATTAAACGGCGAAGACAATATCGGAGTAGAAGAATTCATACGCGAAGTACGCGAATTACGAGCCATGTGTAGCGAACCCACGCTACTATTAAAAATGATCAAAATCGGGAAAATCGCGGGTAAAGCCGCAATGGCCATCTGCAATATACCGATATACGAATACGGACACCTGTACGATGCCCTAAGACGAAACGTAGCCACCCAAGACTCTGTTAGAGAACATCAAGACCAGCTACGCGAAACGAGACAGCGTCACGACGAAAGTGTGCAAAATTATATCATCAGGTTCCGCAGAGCGCTCAATAAGTTACAATACAGTATAACGAACGAATACCGTGACGAAATTACTAGACGAGCTATGAACGACAGGATTTTAAAAGACTCCGTGATCGATTTTATCCGAGGCCTGAAAGGCGAAATAGGACAATTACTACTCGCCAATCCACCATACAATATCCTTGAAGCCGAAAAGAAAGCCACCGACATCGAGCGATTCTTCAGGGAAGATCGAAATCGACGACCAAAACCAATAGAACGATTACGACTTCCTGAGCAGCAACGACTAACAACCAATAATCCTAATCCAATCACTAAAAAACCAACTCCAACACCCAATCCAATGCCAAAAAGCTTCCGACAAACCGAACAAATACCACTTGCCCAAAGGACACAATTAAAATGCTTCAAATGCAACCAAATCGGACATGTCTCCAGTCAATGTAAAAATTTTCGAACACCCAGCCAATTTCCGAGACCACCAGCAGTCCACAATCTCGAGACACACAAGGAAGAAATAGAGGAACCAATAGTATGGGCCGTGAAACGCCTCCGACAATATCTGTTAGGACGGAAATTCCTCATCCGAACCGATCACCAAGCACTAAAATGGTTACAGAATTGCATCCCCTCATCACGCTTGATGAGATGGCGATTAAAACTAGAAGAATACGAATACGACATAGAATACACGAAAGGAAAAGATAATACTGCAGCCGACGCACTATCTAGAATACATGTTCTGACCAGACGACGCGAAAATTTGAACATAGAACTCGATAAAAAATATCACGATTGGAAAAAATCTACCGACGCGTTACCCAAAATTCTCAAAATGACTCCGAACCGGAAATCTTTCTATCAATTATCCAAAGCAGAGCTAGGAAATTACGACAGAATCGAATGGTTAACTAAATTAAACGAAATTATTCATATAAACGAAAAGATAGGTATAGGCGACGACAGTTTCACAGAGACCGAAAAGAACGCGATCAAACAAATTTTACTATTCCTGAACGACACCGTAAAAGAATTAAATTTTGCATGGGAACCAATTCAAACATATAGCGACGAAGAAATAGACGAATTATTGAAAGAAAATCACGATTTAGTAGGACACCCCGGTATACAAAAGACATACGACCGCATTCGTGAACGGCACAGAGTACCAGATTTGATGAAACGTATACAACAACATATAGAATCATGCGACACCTGCCAAACATCTAAAACTACACGTATCAGACCGCGCGAAGAACCTTGTATCACCGACACACCCCTCGAACCAAACGATAAAATTGCTATGGACTTATTAGGCCCACTGAAAAAGACGAAAAAAGGCAATCAGTACATTCTATCCATACATGACGAATTGACAAAATACTTAATACTCGTACCACTAAAAACTCAGCAAACGGAAACAATTTGGAACGCACTCTTGAATCATTACATTTACATCTTTTCCGCTCCAAAAAAGATATTAACTGACCGCGGACAGAATTTTATATCTAGTTTAATGCAACAGTACGAAGACGCGTTCAAAATCAAACATATCAAAACGACATCCTTCCACCCACAAAGTAACGGATCGTTAGAACGGACACACGCAGTAATAACAGACATGTTAAAATCGATACAGCGAAATTCGGATGAAGAATGGGACGATCAACTTAACTTTGTATGCCTTGCATATAACACAATGATACACGACTCTACTGGTTACACGCCATTCGAACTCACATTCGGACACCAAGCCAATCTTCCCTCCACAATATCCAAGAATCCCCAACGCACATACGCAGACGAAGTCACGTTCCGCAAAAAGGAATGGGACTCTAGACTCACGAGTCTAATCGCTCGCGAAACATTGATCAAAAGTAAACAGCGATATCAGCGCGATCAAAAACGTAAAATTATAAAACCTCAATCAGTTTTCAAAGAAGGAGACTCTGTTTTAATACATAACGATCATAAAAGGCATAAACTTGATGTGGAATGGTTAGGACCGTACACGATTGATAAAGTATGTACTCCATACTATCTGATTCAAGACAAAAAGATACACGGTAATCGTTTAAAACCTTACTTTCCAGGTCGACGCTCCTCTTTGCCGGAATAGTATCCGCGCAAATAAATATTACACCATTAGAAGGAAACTCTGTATTCGTAGAAAACATAGGAAAAGGATATTTATACAGCGACACTGCCAATGTAATAGTAGGATTAGACACTAGCGACATATACGAACAGATAAGCGCAATAGAATCATATAAATTAACAATAGACTCACGTGCAATCAGCAAACAATACGTCGAAGAGTTAGGCGGATTACAAAATCGCATCAATAACCTAAAACAACTCGCAAAACACTTGAAAGCGTTAACACATACCCGGAGCACACGAGGTTTGCTTAACATCATAGGTTCCGTATCGAAAAGTCTGTTCGGGACTCTCGACGATGATGATCTTACGCTCATAAACAAAAATATGGACAAACTATTCGATGATAATAATAAAATCAAGACTATAATAGCTAATCAAACATCACTTATTAGAAAAATTGTAAACTCAGAAAACCTAAACCACTTAGAGAGATCATATAGTGATATATTAAAATTACAACAGCAGGCAAATATCGATAGATCTATGCTTAAGATGATCATGAAAGTCGACACCGCGATGCAAACTTTACACTTCCAATTAGATGAAATACTTAACGTCATGATATTAGGCAAACAAGGAATAATTAGTCCACAAATACTTGACCCCAATGAATTCATAGAAAATTACGCCAAGACAATAGGTAGCCAGATGTACAACACCGCGATTTCTGCCAAAACCGAACATTTTCAATTCATACTCGACATCAGTGATCTTAAAATCTTCACAATAGATGACAAAATATTTTTCAAGATCATAGTACCTTTAGTCTCTAACACAGAATGGAACATATTACAAGTATATCCTATCCCGAGTAAAAGAAATGGAGTATTTTTGGCTCCAGTAGTCGAACATCAGATATATTTAACTTCAGGTCTTTCATTTATAAACGCTGATATCGAGTATTTCAACAAACTTGGTAAGAATCGAGCCGGAACCACTATATGCAAACAAACACTACCAATCCATGACAGAAATTCAAGAACCGATTGTCGCAGCGAAATAATAAATTTCAAACCACACATTGAACATTGTCAAAAACTGTACTTAAGATTGAAGACATTAGCTTTATACCGCTCAAAACTAGCAACTGTTACATTGCGATACCAGCAAATCCGATAGAAATAGACACAATTTGCCAAACGAAACATACTTTACAAAAACTTGACAAGCCTTCCATTATAAGAGCTAACACTTCTTGCGATATATTGTACAAAGACGAACACATGCGTATAGGCGAAACAAAAAACGAAGTCATATACGAAATCAAAACAAAAACCCTAGCGCTCAAAACAAACGATAGTTTCACTCATCTATTAGATAAACTCGAGCGAGCACCGAAAATAATAGATAATTTACAAGGCTATAAAACAACGATGGATAAAATAGGCGACGAGATAGAAACTCTTAATTTCGAACACAGAATTAAAAATATACAGTATTGGGGACTAACCACGCTCCAGATATTAGGGTACATAGCATTAGGCATACTAGGTATATATGGATTAAACAAAATAGGGGTATTCAAATGCATCAGGAAATGTATACCGAACAAATTATGTATCAATTTATTTTGCTGCCGAAATGAAACTGTAATCAACAGCCACAATGCGACAGCCCCACCAGTACCACTCACCCTGGGCTCAACACCCAACATCTATATTCCAACCAACACATACCACTCAGATGAAGAGGAGGAATCAGCTGTAATTTTCAAGCCACGTCAAGTCCGATTCCACAAAAATCTTCTGAAGAAAACTTGAGGGATCAAGTTCAATCTAAGAAGGGGGGAATGTCACAGACGAAATTCGAGCAACTGTATATAACAAACCGAAATTCCGAACGCCTTATCGCGTGTGACCGTCCGGTCAGCACCCGTTCTCAGCCGCCTGAGTGGCATTCGATCACTCCAGCCGTTCTCCGAATTTTACACTAAGTATAAACAAAACCTTCTCCCACTCCAACGAATGGAAGAATATAAATGCTCCCTTCAAAATCATCCAGTCAGTCTAATAAAGAAATTCTTAACTAATCCAAGCATCGAAAGTGTATCATCGCGAACCGAAAAAATTGTATAAATTGAGTAAAAAAATAAAAAGAACTTAATCTCCTTTTCGGAAATTAACAAGTTCCTTATTTTTACCTTAATTTTACACGACACCGCCATGGAGGTCCCCGGTAACCGGAGTACCAAGATTGGTAAAAATAAAATCAAAAAATTTGAACAAATGTCGATTGTTCATTATCACCATCGTTACTACAACGGCGTGACGAAATTAATACAGTATAAAACATATAAAAATAAATTTATTTATACATGAAATATAGACCTATAATATTTCACCGTTACATTTATCGCATAATAAAAAGATTCATTATGGCGCCACGGGTAATCCCTGTAAAGCTAGCATTCAACGTGTTGAAAGCTTCTTTCAGTTCGATCAATGGTATTGGCATAAGAATGACGCAAAGGCTCATCGTTGTTGCGTTTATCGAATCAACGAGTTTATATTTATACGTTTTCCGTGATAAACATTTTTTGTTTTTTTCCTCGTCAACCACAGAATTAAAGATTTGTCCAGCTGTTATTACACGTAAGTTATGCAAGGCAGTTTATTTTACATTAGGCCTTCGTGTCTGGCCACAACAAATTTAAATGTATTTATAAATTCATAATAATTTACATAAGTATAAATAGTTTTTATTTGAAAGAATTTTTAATTGATTTGCAAAGAAAAAGATTTAAACCGAAAGATGGTATCAGTAGAGACCGTCTATAACCAGATTTTATATACAAAACGACAAACTTTAAAATTCTCTACGGTCTTTAACGAGGTTATCTCATCCGTTTGAAATTCTTAACAATTAGTTAAAAATATGAAACATTTAGTAGGGGACCTGTTGCTCTCATCGCTTTAGAATCCGTAAAACTTTCAACCACAAAGTACTTCGTTTGAATAAAAAATCCTGGTCGGTACAGCACTTTACAATTCTACAAACCTCATTTTTTCTACTTCAAACCTATTTTACGCGTTTTTACGTTCTGTATTCGACTTATTTTCCAGGTACACAGTGTCCATGCTTAAAATTTCACACCGGCGCGATGGTAAAAAAATTATTTTATACTGAATCTCGTGTTTTGTTGTTAAAAACTATGGATATTCGTAAAAATAAATTTCAGGCGAAACTTTAATTTTTGGAATCAAAAATCATTTTAATCGATCAATGAAATTATGAAAATTGTCCAGAGATTCCAAAATTATTAAGATTAATCTTCTCTTAAAGATCCTAAAATTATTAAAAATCAGAGATTTTTAAATCATTAAAAATTGAAGATTCTAAAGTTACTTTATTTATTTATTTACATTTCATAATTCTGCCTTCCGCAGTAAAGCGGACTTCCAGTTACACTTCTCCTTGGGATTCTAACGTTATCCAAAATGATTAAAAGCCTAAAGGCCTAAAAAGTTCTCTGTTTGCTATTTCACTGTTGTATGCTTTCTCACCCTTCGTCCCTAATCGATGAACATCGCTCTAATTCTTTTCTCTCCCTTTACTTTCGATCGCACGAGAGAAGCGTCGAAAAACCCACGACCAGGAGGGATGAAAGGATGGTTTCAGGGATGGAGATTCGTGAAAGCAGGCCGCGAGGGAAGAAGTGAACCGAGATTGGTCCGATGTTTGTTCAGCACACAACCGTTTCGTATGTAGAAAGCGTTCATAGAGAGGTGGTTGCGCTCCTTTATGCGCATGCCCAATAAAACAATCTCCAAATAATATTCTGTTCTTCGAATATACTTTTTCAACGTTCCATGCTTACGGGCTATAATTTTCTTAAGACGCTTAAAACGATCTCTTGAGCTTTCGCCTTTTCGGTGAAAACAAGCATTTTTTTATCTCCACTTTAAACTCGAACGCCAACTTCTTGACGTATTAAAGAATTTTAGAAGTTTCTTACCATTTTACAGTACGTTCTTGTTGAATTTTTGCTGGATGAAAAAACGCTTATCCGATACTTTTAGTATTTGCCTCGAAGCTGTTTAACGGTATTATCCTTTTAATAAAATTTAATTATAACGCGCTTTTACGAAATGATAGCGTACACAGTGACTGTTAATAATTTCTGGTCAGAGCGTAATTTTATTTTGACGTACTTTTTACTTTAATAAAATTCTTCGAGTGAAATGTTCCGCGATATTGTATAATATTTTTCTAAAAAAGAATATATTAATGCTAATCGATGGAACTATTAAAAAGATCGTACAGTTTTTCGAGAATGTTAATAGCCTTCTTGATAAGAAGACATCTCTTGTCCTATCTTGGTATGCGTTAAGGGTTGATGGTATAATTTACTATATTTTGAAGATCAAAGTTACGATATTCATAACAAGTTTATAAAAGTTTTACCTAACGCCGCTTGATTTTATGTGATTATACTTGCAAAGTTCTGTATCGCTTATTATACAGTTTTATTTTTATCAAAAGAAAAGAAAAATACCTCTCATAGGGGTAGTTTGCATATTTTGGTGGAGGCTGGTGAGTATAAGTGTCGTTGTCGTTGAGGGCGATGCACTTGGTTTAAGTAGGCTAATGGGAACTTTCGAGTAGCCATCTTCATAACTTTTCGTATCTCTTGCGAACAGCTTCACAATCTGTATAACATTGCGGCTCTCGATTTTCTACAAAAAACACTAAATACCTTCGAACCGTTTAAACACAGAGTGCAACTGGCAAACTTTCATTACAAGATCAAATTTAATTCCACTTGCCTCGATGGACGCAGGCTATCGTTAATTAAAATCCTCCCACCAATTTGTATAAATATATGAATATAATAC
Organism: Bombus vosnesenskii; assembly: GCF_011952255.1. Taxonomy (NCBI): domain Eukaryota; kingdom Metazoa; phylum Arthropoda; class Insecta; order Hymenoptera; family Apidae; genus Bombus; species Bombus vosnesenskii. The sequence goes on from NW_022883726.1 coordinate 17,372, forward strand.
GAAACCTTTCTAATGAGCTAAAAATAACACGAGATTTTTAGCAAATTTAAAAAAATAAAAGAATTAAGATTAAATTTAGACGTAGTCGAACCTTATTTCGTTAAGTAATTTCCGTGAGAAGTACAGGAAACATAACTGAACATAATGTGGCAGATCCATCATGATAGATTTCGTGATTTTAATGTTACGTGTTCAAAAACGTTATATTAAAAGAGCAATAGTACTAGGATAATTAATATTTCTGAAATGTGTAAGTGCAGTTATACTTTCATGCTATTAAAACTGGAATTGTATGAGCGTTTTTATCATCTTCTTGAATAACTGCACTTACACGTCTATTTTACTAAGGTCTTCAGTTGTGATTTATTAAATTGTTTATCATGTTCATTAATTAAACTGTTAAACTGTTCATTAATTTGTATAGTTACAATATCGTACATATTCGATATGAAATTTCATTACTGCAATTTATGGATTGGTTTTACCTTACATTATTGTAACAATATACGTTTCATTATAATACGTTCCATATTGTAACAATATAGTTGCATAATTTGTGCAAATCAATGCAAACATTTGAGCAAAATATAATCCTTCGAAATATATCTCACAATGTCTTGACGCTTCGTAAAAATGTAAGTTAAATTTTTCAATTAAACATTCTGCTCGTTTCAAACCTCGTTATATATTATTCAAACCCAATACGAAAGAGTTTTCGTGTTAATAATTCGTATTTCATCGAAACGCGTAAATGTGGATCGCGATTCTAATCGATACCTATTCGATCTTGAATTAATTAAAAAAATTAGCAAAAGCTCGTTACGAGGAGTGCGCGCTTTCAAGGGAACTTTTTGCACGGCCGGGAATAGCGTCGCACCGCGGAGGCAGCCGATTCTTTCATCCCGGAAGCGCACTGGAACTTGGAGATTTTATTACGAGCGTACAGTGATCCTGTTCAATTTCATCCGCTACAAGGCGACCCTCGAAAAGCAATTTCGAGTGTAACGGAGGCTGGATTTATCGCGACCGGTATTCACTGTAAACAGCCAACGACGTTCCTCTTAATTCTGCCGCCGGCTTCCGATTCTTTACCTTCGCTCTGTTGGCCGCGGTTTTTCTTTCGTTTTCGCGGCACCGCGAAACGAAGAAAAGGCGCTTCTATCGTCGAGTAGGTTTTACTAATAGTCGATGCTCTGTTCTTCCTTATTTATTTATTTCTTTATCGTTTTCATGATTTTTATGGTCCGGGATTAGGCAGCTACCGCGATTAATAAAATACGTAACAAAGAGCAAAGCGTAGAATGCAATAAGGCAAGTTAGAAACTCAAACAACGGTATCTATACTACGATACAGCGTATGTTAGAATTAAGCAGGTAGCTTACGATATCATAATTGCTGATACAGATTAATATCTTTGAGAAGATAAAGAAGATCTTCAATGCTTCTGATTTAGACATGCTGCATCTCGTTTGGCAGAACGAATTTATTTCTTAATTTAATTTACTTTTCATGCATTAACGTTGCTACGATTAAGAAGATTATCATCTACAAATAGGATAAAGTTATGAGAGTGTGTCAGTTTAGTATGTCGAATTTTAAGTCTCATGAGAATGGCTTGCTTTCTCCGATCGGAAAGAAATACTGGACTTTTATCGATGTACATACGGATGTTATGTATGTTGAATGGGGGTGATTCCTGTGGAATCCTATGGAAGGGACGTTTGTACTCTCTGGAGTTTTGTTTCTCATTCTACGTTTTTAATCGAATGGAAACCGAGAGTAAAGATCTGAAACACATTTAGCGCATGTCGAGATAAAGGGGGTTTTAAGCTACGCTGTGCCACAAGTTTCGAGCACCTAATGTGCTTCTTGTGTTTAATATTAAATCGCCTTTTGATTGCAATATCTGCAATAATTTACAAACATTGTAGAACCATATTTTACTTTTAACTCAAGTTTGACCAAAATGTGTGACCATTCAATTTTTGACTAGTATGCAACTTTTTATGCACTTATGGGAGACTTAAACGCGAAACATAAGCAAAAATATATGAATAAATTCGAACTATAGTACTCGTTATAATATCTATCGAAAAAATGATTATCCATCGAGGTCCCATTCCTTCAGTTATATTCGTAAAGATATGAATTTGCATAAAAATCCGTAATCTATCTTTGATGGAAACTAAATTGAAAAGATAAGCCGAATATTTTACGTTTTGGGTCTGCGTTGACAACATTTTTGTTTTGTGTGATTTGGTGACATTTATATTTCCGAGATATAAAATGTGAAATTAATATAAAACTTATCACGTGATATTTAGACTTCTATTAATGATACGAGAATTTATGACTCCCCATTTTCTCCCTTTCTCTTTCTACAGTTGAAAGTCAATCTGCTGAAATAGGAAACGTCACATAATGCTGTATATCATTCAGAAAGTAAAAACCACATCGATTAATAACGTCACCATCAAGGTGTTAGCTAATCCGTGGCCAGGGTCAACGTAATAAGGCACACTTGAGATTGATGACAGCTGTTGATGTATCACTACTCTGTTATTATGTATTTCTGTAAGAATTCTATTGTGTATTCCATTGTGTCTCGATTAAACCATTCAACAGATTTATCTTAATTTAGTCTATTAATAATTTCGACGTCTCTTTTTCTATCTTGATGAAAGATACATTGCCACATTTACGCATCTTGAAGTGACGTTTCCGGTTTATGCTGAATTTTATATATAAATCTTTCCTCTGTATTTTCGAGCTGACATTTTTCGGCATCTACATTCCCATACAAAAGTTTTCGTAATAAAAAGGCTATTTATACTCGAGTAAAGTCTTATAAAATTTCAGCGTAGGGTTAACGTATTTCGTAACAAAACGATTAACATAACTGTTTTATTCTTGCGTAATAAAACAAAAAGTAACTACGATATAGAAATAAAACTGACCAATTCTATCGAGGTTAATTAATCGTTCCGTTTCTGCGAAATGAACCCTATCTACGTATTTTGATACGTAAAATTAAAAACTTTTGAAACATCGAAATCGATCAGTTCAGCTTGTCAGATTGACTCCTACATGCTTTATTTAAACAAAGAATGTCAATGTTTTCAAGACATGCGGATTACTTGGAAATGATTGTACATTTGTCATTTTCCCAGTGTCTGCTGGTATTTCTATTCTTTCTTCCAAGAGTAGAAGCTATCGTAACGATTTGTTATATTCGTTACATTAGCATGATCGATCGTGCGGAGCAAATGATCCACGTTTCGTGTACACACGCCCTCGTTACGCCGTTTTTTTCCCTAGTGATCGAGTGGATTTCATCATCGGTAAAATGCACTATATCAGACGTCGCTGACATTAATATTCAAGGTATTTAACGTTTAAAGACGCGGGCGTGCCGAGTAATGCCTCTCGGTAACAGGCAATTCGATTGGCAAGCAACGAGGGAAAAAGCTGTTACACAATAAAATAATAGCCATTATGACTAATCGCGCGAGTGGAACTCGCGAGTATCGCGACCCTGACTAATTGTAAGCGAGTACGCGAATTGCGGTTGAATGGAACGTGCTGTCGCGTCCCGGAAACTCGAAAAAGTCAAAGGGAAACGCAATTTCGCGATAATGAATGTGGAATGTATTAATGTACATGGTGTCTCATTTTGATCGTTCCACGCAAACATATATCCTAAACTATACGTAATTCGAGAAAGAGCGTACAATAAAATTGTACGGCTTCAATTGGCCCATCTTACGACGTTCAATTGGATTTGTCTAAGTGGAAGCGTTTACGAGATTCTAAGATAACCGTTGTTTCTTCCAATTGAATTATACGTTTTATCTTTCATACACTATCCGATGCACTTTTTAGTTCTCTACGGAAAAGTATCGAGGTAGTTGTATCTGAAAATTCTTAGCTTAAAAGATATCTCATTGTTAATTTCATAAAAATTGAGCGTGTGGAGGACAAGAAACATATAAACGTAAGTGCGCTGTGTTATCTTTCCTTGTCTTTCATGCGATAAGTTTTACAAGGTTGAAGCTGGAATACCTTTTGAACTAATCATTTTTCCATTGAAGTACCCTAATACTGGTTTGTAGGGAATTAAAAAATCCATCGAATAGCGTATGAAAAAAATGTATGTAGAAATCCATTTGAATAAACGAAGGTCACCTTGAGATCTCGAAGCTATGTATTTTTCGAAGAAACACTTTTTTCGAATAATATACGGTTTAAGAGATATTTGCCTGGCTCGATCAAGACGAGACACCTTGTATATACAGGCTGTTGTAAAAACATGATAGGTGCAAGGATTTTGTTAAAGGGAATAAGAAATAATTTCGAAATACACTTAGCATTGTAATTATTAATATATTTATTTAGTATAACATTGTATTTATTATATCATACTAGTTAATTAGGTCCAAGTGTATTACTTTCGGTATTTGGTAAAATTTTATATTAGGAAAATGAAATATAGAAACTCATTTAATTCTAAGAAATGGTTCTTTATTATTCATATTGCTCGATCATTTTTCAGCATGGGAAAACCATGATTATTCAGAAGCAAATCTGAATTTACTTGAAGTAGTTCTTATATTAATAATTTAAACTGTATTTTTCCTTATTCCCATGAGTATGCCATTCCGTTCTCTGATATAGTGTTGCCAGAATTTCGTACAGGTGTAGAATTATAAGATCGACCAGTACATATTCCAAAATCAATGCTTCCAACGTAAAATCTAATTTTGTATTTCTATGTAGGGTCACTTAATTTACTAGTCTATAAACGATAATTCAGTTAACACATTAACAGTCGTCGATGTAATGTAATGTTTCGTAATTAAAGTACTTACTACTAGGTAAGACAATTATCAATGGCTCTGAGAGATTTCCTGGATTTATTTGAATTAATTCTAGGAAACGATTAAGGTTTAATATTCGTAGGATATCGTTCTGCAAAATTATTAAACGCGAGTATATTACATTGCAACGCGCTGTAGTTAATGATCTATAATGTTTAAGGGGAAAAAAAAAGAAATAAAAAATATCGAGAGATTTTTGAAATCGATGTTCTTAATTTAAAATGTAATTTTGTCTCTTCTTATACTGACATTTAATGAGCTTAATTTACTCAACCCTAATGTAATTAAATTGCAACAACGAATATCTTCGTAATGTTATAATATTAATAATATATAAATATCGTAATATATATTTTATCACAGTTTTCAATGTCTACTACAAGATCTTCATGTTTGTGACACACGGCATACTATTTGCCGCGATACGAACCGCATCGTTTTTGATTTTCGATCGATTTGAAAAGTTGCTATGACATACAGTAACTTAGTTGTATATCAATCTAGTGATAATACGATTTTGATTTGCGCAGAGTACAAGCTATTTCAACAAGTTGGTAAAATTTATTACCATGTAATATGATTTAATACCGTAACGTAATTTAAAAGTCGAAGGATCGAATCCTGAGATTCTAAGATGATTAATAATTAGTCTTGAAGATACGGTCTTATAATTTAAAGGTATAACGGCATAATGATACAATCTGTAATATAAATGAAGATTCAGTATATCTTAAACGTAAAACGCGGCTATAAAATGTTTCAAAATAGAAATATCCAATGTTTTAGAATCCTAAACCAGTTTGAATCTTCAACAAAACTCCGATTTTTTGAGAAACCTTGACAATACGCTAGCTTTTATAGAAGCTTTTTAAAGCTATGTTAAAGGAAAGAATCAACAAGTTTAACAATCATAATATTTAATACCATTCGCGTCACAACGTTTAAATTTATCAATACACATTATAAAAGTCCAAATAGTTGCATAAAGCCGCGTAAAAATCCTAAAGTATACGAGTTGAAAAAAACCGGCGAACTTCTGAAAAAACTTCGGACCTCGACGATACGCTATCTTTCACGGAAGCTTTCAAAGTTATCGCGAAGGCAAAAACCAACAATTTTAGCAATTACGCCATTTAGTATAGTTCGCGTCACGCCATTTAGATTTATCAATATACATTATGAACGTGCAAATAGTTGCACAATACAGTGTTTAACAATACTAAATCGCACAACTTGAACCTCTTAACGAACCATCGAACTCCTGAGAAATTCCTCTTGACAATAGGCTATCTTTTACAATTCTTTGCCAGTTATCTCAAAGACAAGAATCAATAATTTTAACAATTACAGAAGTGTCATCCGCGTCACGCCATTTAAAACAATCTAACACTTGCGCGTGACAAGCGCGAAACTGGTGTCGCCAGCTCGATTTCCGGCAGACGACACGACGGCCAACTCACTTGACGCCGTTCATCTAACGGCGTTTAAGCTTACTTTAAAATCGATCGATCGCCTGTCGAACAATTGATTTATGGTGTTCGCGCCGTCCTATGTCAAATTCTTCGAAACATGACGTAAACGTCATGCAACATAGGGCGGAATGATGTCAATTGAAGAGAATTGCGCGAATTGAACGTTGTATACTCAGTTTCATCCAGCACTTTCGCGATGGAACACCGGTTTACGAAACCGTGGCATACAGTTTCGAATTTTCGTGGAAATTCCATGCCCGCGAATAAAATCACGCGGATAATCAAGGAGTATTGTGTCCAAGTGGTCGACGTTGTTACAACGAACCTATCCACGGAATTTGTCGTTTTATATCCGTCGCGGATACAATCCGCGAATATGGCCGTAATCCTATCGTTTAATGAGTTTCCAGATCAATGACAACATGCGTTATAATATATCATTCGTTTTTTTTGCACCACTATTCTTCATCGTCTGTTATTCTGCGCGTTGCTGAAGTATTGTCAACTGCGACGAACTATTGTAAACTGCGTCGCGTTGTCGCAAACCTCGGCTCATAATTATAAAACAACCCTAAAACTTTTAATACGACGAAAGCTGCCTGGTTGAATTTAGTAAAGTTATTTTCCCCTCCTTTTTTTTTTACTGCACGAATCAACCTACGCTAATGAGAGCTTAAGACAATACGCGTACAATCTTTATCTATTCGACATTTTACAACTGTACGAATAATCTTCTCGGTGGATTAAAAGACCTCACGTTTCTTTTTTTTCAATTAAAAGAAATTGCCTGGCGATTCGTCAAATTCGGTTAATGAACAATTTTTGTACGATTTATGTTTGAAAACGAGCTCTTTAATTCGTTAACGACTCGTAATATATCATGAATTGGTAGAATATATCGATGGTCATAACTTTTCGCGAGGATATAATTTTTACTGATTAAAAGGAAAGCTTGTTCGATTAACGTTAAAATATTCTCATTTTATCATTGTATATAAATTGTATATAAAACCACTAATTTTTTCAAATACATTAGAACAGGAGGCTGTAACTGGTCGGAATTTGTGGTGAAAATAAAGAAAATGTGCAAACTAATTAAACTATCAATAAATACGACAATTAATTGAATAACTCGCGCACCATATTTCCTTTGATCGAACGTGGATTTTCCATTCGTTCAGATGAAGTTGAAACGAATGGCAATGCTGCTAAAACAAAATACTTGTTGCGTGTCGCTTAGATTAACGAGTTGCAAATTCGTTGAACGCTGTAGCATACGGATAAGATGACTACTACATACATTCGCTGTCTCTGCTGCAAATTAATGCTACAGAGTGGAGTTTAAATTTTAAATGAGATAGAAATACAGAATAATTCCAACCTTCAGATGACATTAAAATTGACGTACATTACGAACTGAAAGTTTTGATGTAGCGCGATCCTTAGCATAAATCGTGAAAATAACGAATTAAATACTTGTCCCCTTAATATTAAATGGAAATTTGTAAAAT
>NW_022883727.1:0-18097 GCF_011952255.1 Bombus vosnesenskii
TAAAAGAACTTCATCTCCTTTTCGGAAATTAACAAGTTCCTTATTTTTGACATTTTTGGCGATCCGTGCCAGGATCTATTCACTTCAGTGCAAACGAAATTACGATTTCGGCGTACGCGCATCATTGAAGATCGAAGGATCAACGGACCCAGTGCGAATCTTTGCTACTACGAAGCCCTGCAGCAACTTTCAACGTTCCACTACGGTGAAACTAAACGAGAAGACTACGGTCAGCGCAGAGCAAGCCTACGAATAAGATTCGGAATCTAGAACCAGCCAGAGAGGAAACATCCCTGAGACTCCTCAACGGTCATAGCTACTACGGTAAGCTGAAAAATCTGGATTCATTTTCACGATACCGTGTGAGAAAACCCAGTTTCTCAAGCGCTTCGAGTCCAAATAGCAACAGTAGTTCAGACTCAATAAGCTCAATTAGAATCATGCCCACATCACGAAAAGACAAAGTCGAAACTATTGAAACCGTTTCTACAAACGGAGGTACGGACAATTCGATTCGTGCCATACTCGACGTGATACAAAAACAAATTGAAATTCTTGCACAACGTGTAGAAGAGACACAACGGACGGCCGACAGTGAAAATAAGAAGCGTGCAGCGGAAATAGAACTATTAGGCAAAAATATCTCTAAAATAAAAATAGGACGCGACGCTACTACAGAACTAGGCTCCCTTATTACTATGGACGAATCTGTTGCTGCGAGAGATAGAACTTCCCCACCATGCGTTCCAATTCGAACAGAAGAAGGCAACCATCCCTCTTACGAAGACCGTCCACCGCAATTCGCCTCTCCGAGCTTACGGGCCAAAGACGCGATAGTATGTATTCCGCAATTAAACGGCGAAGACAATATCGGAGTAGAAGAATTCATACGCGAAGTACGCGAATTACGAGCCATGTGTAGCGAACCCACGCTACTATTAAAAATGATCAAAATCGGGAAAATCGCGGGTAAAGCCGCAATGGCCATCTGCAATATACCGATATACGAATACGGACACCTGTACGATGCCCTAAGACGAAACGTAGCCACCCAAGACTCTGTTAGAGAACATCAAGACCAGCTACGCGAAACGAGACAGCGTCACGACGAAAGTGTGCAAAATTATATCATCAGGTTCCGCAGAGCGCTCAATAAGTTACAATACAGTATAACGAACGAATACCGTGACGAAATTACTAGACGAGCTATGAACGACAGGATTTTAAAAGACTCCGTGATCGATTTTATCCGAGGCCTGAAAGGCGAAATAGGACAATTACTACTCGCCAATCCACCATACAATATCCTTGAAGCCGAAAAGAAAGCCACCGACATCGAGCGATTCTTCAGGGAAGATCGAAATCGACGACCAAAACCAATAGAACGATTACGACTTCCTGAGCAGCAACGACTAACAACCAATAATCCTAATCCAATCACTAAAAAACCAACTCCAACACCCAATCCAATGCCAAAAAGCTTCCGACAAACCGAACAAATACCACTTGCCCAAAGGACACAATTAAAATGCTTCAAATGCAACCAAATCGGACATGTCTCCAGTCAATGTAAAAATTTTCGAACACCCAGCCAATTTCCGAGACCACCAGCAGTCCACAATCTCGAGACACACAAGGAAGAAATAGAGGAACCAATAGTATGGGCCGTGAAACGCCTCCGACAATATCTGTTAGGACGGAAATTCCTCATCCGAACCGATCACCAAGCACTAAAATGGTTACAGAATTGCATCCCCTCATCACGCTTGATGAGATGGCGATTAAAACTAGAAGAATACGAATACGACATAGAATACACGAAAGGAAAAGATAATACTGCAGCCGACGCACTATCTAGAATACATGTTCTGACCAGACGACGCGAAAATTTGAACATAGAACTCGATAAAAAATATCACGATTGGGAAAAATCTACCGACGCGTTACCCAAAATTCTCAAAATGACTCCGAACCGGAAATCTTTCTATCAATTATCCAAAGCAGAGCTAGGAAATTACGACAGAATCGAATGGTTAACTAAATTAAACGAAATTATTCATATAAACGAAAAGATAGGTATAGGCGACGACAGTTTCACAGAGACCGAGAAGAACGCGATCAAACAAATTTTACTATTCCTGAACGACACCGTAAAAGAATTAAATTTTGCATGGGAACCAATTCAAACATATAGCGACGAAGAAATAGACGAATTATTGAAAGAAAATCACTATTTAGTAGGACACTCCGGTATACAAAAGACATACGACCGCATTCGTGAACGGCACAGAGTACCAGATTTGATGAAACGTATACAACAACATATAGAATCATGCGACACCTGCCAAACATCTAAAACTACACGTATCAGACCGCGCGAAGAACCTTGTATCACCGACACACCCCTCGAACCAAACGATAAAATTGCTATGGACTTATTAGGCCCACTGAAAAAGACGAAAAAAGGCAATCAGTACATTCTATCCATACATGACGAATTGACAAAATACTTAATACTCGTACCACTAAAAACTCAGCAAACGGAAACAATTTGGAACGCACTCTTGAATCATTACATTTACATCTTTTCCGCTCCAAAAAAGATATTAACTGACCGCGGACAGAATTTTATATCTAGTTTAATGCAACAGTACGAAGACGCGTTCAAAATCAAACATATCAAAACGACATCCTTCCACCCACAAAGTAACGGATCGTTAGAACGGACACACGCAGTAATAACAGACATGTTAAAATCGATACAGCGAAATTCGGATGAAGAATGGGACGATCAACTTAACTTTGTATGCCTTGCATATAACACAATGATACACGACTCTACTGGTTACACGCCATTCGAACTCACATTCGGACACCAAGCCAATCTTCCCTCCACAATATCCAAGAATCCCCAACGCACATACGCAGACGAAGTCACGTTCCGCAAAAAGGAATGGGACTCTAGACTCACGAGTCTAATCGCTCGCGAAACATTGATCAAAAGTAAACAGCGATATCAGCGCGATCAAAAACGTAAAATTATAAAACCTCAATCAGTTTTCAAAGAAGGAGACTCTGTTTTAATACATAACGATCATAAAAGGCATAAACTTGATGTGGAATGGTTAGGACCGTACACGATTGATAAAGTATGTACTCCATACTATCTGATTCAAGACAAAAAGATACACGGTAATCGTTTAAAACCTTACTTTCCAGGTCGACGCTCCTCTTTGCCGGAATAGTATCCGCGCAAATAAATATTACACCATTAGAAGGAAACTCTGTATTCGTAGAAAACATAGGAAAAGGATATTTATACAGCGACACTGCCAATGTAATAGTAGGATTAGACACTAGCGACATATACGAACAGATAAGCGCAATAGAATCATATAAATTAACAATAGACTCACGTGCAATCAGCAAACAATACGTCGAAGAGTTAGGCGGATTACAAAATCGCATCAATAACCTAAAACAACTCGCAAAACACTTGAAAGCGTTAACACATACCCGGAGCACACGAGGTTTGCTTAACATCATAGGTTCCGTATCGAAAAGTCTGTTCGGGACTCTCGACGATGATGATCTTACGCTCATAAACAAAAATATGGACAAACTATTCGATGATAATAATAAAATCAAGACTATAATAGCTAATCAAACATCACTTATTAGAAAAATTGTAAACTCAGAAAACCTAAACCACTTAGAGAGATCATATAGTGATATATTAAAATTACAACAGCAGGCAAATATCGATAGATCTGTGCTTAAGATGATCATGAAAGTCGACACCGCGATGCAAACTTTACACTTCCAATTAGATGAAATACTTAACGTCATGATATTAGGCAAACAAGGAATAATTAGTCCACAAATACTTGACCCCAATGAATTCATAGAAAATTACGCCAAGACAATAGGTAGCCAGATGTACAACACCGCGATTTCTGCCAAAACCGAACATTTTCAATTCATACTCGACATCAGTGATCTTAAAATCTTCACAATAGATGACAAAATATTTTTCAAGATCATAGTACCTTTAGTCTCTAACACAGAATGGAACATATTACAAGTATATCCTATCCCGAGTAAAAGAAATGGAGTATTTTTGGCTCCAGTAGTCGAACATCAGATATATTTAACTTCAGGTCTTTCATTTATAAACGCTGATATCGAGTATTTCAACAAACTTTGTAAGAATCGAGCCGGAACCACTATATGCAAACAAACACTACCAATCCATGACAGAAATTCAAGAACCGATTGTCGCAGCGAAATAATAAATTTCAAACCACACATTGAACATTGTCAAATAACTGTACTTAAGATTGAAGACATTAGCTTTATACCGCTCAAAACTAGCAACTGTTACATTGCGATACCAGCAAATCCGATAGAAATAGACACAATTTGCCAAACGAAACATACTTTACAAAAACTTGACAAGCCTTCCATTATAAGAGCTAACACTTCTTGCGATATATTGTACAAAGACGAACACATGCGTATAGGCGAAACAAAAAACGAAGTCATATACGAAATCAAAACAAAAACCCTAGCGCTCAAAACAAACGATAGTTTCACTCATCTATTAGATAAACTCGAGCGAGCACCGAAAATAATAGATAATTTACAAGGCTATAAAACAACGATGGATAAAATAGGCGACGAGATAGAAACTCTTAATTTCGAACACAGAATTAAAAATATACAGTATTGGGGACTAACCACGCTCCAGATATTAGGGTACATAGCATTAGGCATACTAGGTATATATGGATTAAACAAAATAGGGGTATTCAAATGCATCAGGAAATGTATACCGAACAAATTATGTATCAATTTATTTTGCTGCCGAAATGAAACTGTAATCAACAGCCACAATGCGACAGCCCCACCAGTACCACTCACCCTGGGCTCAACACCCAACATCTATATTCCAACCAACACATACCACTCAGATGAAGAGGAGGAATCAGCTGTAATTTTCAAGCCACGTCAAGTCCGATTCCACAAAAATCTTCTGAAGAAAACTTGAGGGATCAAGTTCAATCTAAGAAGGGGGGAATGTCACAGACGAAATTCGAGCAACTGTATATAATAAACCGAAATTCCGAACGCCTTATCGCGTGTGACCGTCCGGTCAGCACCCGTTCTCAGCCGCCTGAGTGGCATTCGATCACTCCAGCCGTTCTCCGAATTTTACACTAAGTATAAACAAAACCTTCTCCCACTCCAACGAATGGAAGAATATAAATGCTCCCTTCAAAATTATCCAGTCAGTCTAATAAAGAAATTCTTAACTAATCCAAGCATCGAAAGTGTATCATCGCGAACCGAAAAAATTGTATAAATTGAGTAAAAAAATAAAAAGAACTTAATCTCCTTTTCGGAAATTAACAAGTTCCTTATTTTTACCTTAATTTTACACGACACCGCCATGGAGGTCCCCGGTAACCGGAGTACCAAGATTGGTAAAAATAAAATCAAAAAATTTGAACAAATGTCGATTGTTCATTATCACCATCGTTACTACAACGGCGTGACGAAATTAATACAGTATAAAACATATAAAAATAAATTTATTTATACATGAAATATAGACCTATAATATTTCACCGTTACATTTATCGCATAATAAAAAGATTCATTATGGCGCCACGGGTAATCCCTGTAAAGCTAGCATTCAACGTGTTGAAAGCTTCTTTCAGTTCGATCAATGGTATTGGCATAAGAATGACGCAAAGGCTCATCGTTGTTGCGTTTATCGAATCAACGAGTTTATATTTATACGTTTTCCGTGATAAACATTTTTTGTTTTTTTCCTCGTCAACCACAGAATTAAAGATTTGTCCAGCTGTTATTACACGTAAGTTATGCAAGGCAGTTTATTTTACATTAGGCCTTCGTGTCTGGCCACAACAAATTTAAATGTATTTATAAATTCATAATAATTTACATAAGTATAAATAGTTTTTATTTGAAAGAATTTTTAATTGATTTGCAAAGAAAAAGATTTAAACCGAAAGATGGTATCAGTAGAGACCGTCTATAACCAGATTTTATATACAAAACGACAAACTTTAAAATTCTCTACGGTCTTTAACGAGGTTATCTCATCCGTTTGAAATTCTTAACAATTAGTTAAAAATATGAAACATTTAGTAGGGGACCTGTTGCTCTCATCGCTTTAGAATCCGTAAAACTTTCAACCACAAAGTACTTCGTTTGAATAAAAAATCCTGGTCGGTACAGCACTTTACAATTCTACAAACCTCATTTTTTCTACTTCAAACCTATTTTACGCGTTTTTACGTTCTGTATTCGACTTATTTTCCAGGTACACAGTGTCCATGCTTAAAATTTCACACCGGCGCGATGGTAAAAAAATTATTTTATACTGAATCTCGTGTTTTGTTGTTAAAAACTATGGATATTCGTAAAAATAAATTTCAGGCGAAACTTTAATTTTTGGAATCAAAAATCATTTTAATCGATCAATGAAATTATGAAAATTGTCCAGAGATTCCAAAATTATTAAGATTAATCTTCTCTTAAAGATCCTAAAATTATTAAAAATCAGAGATTTTTAAATCATTAAAAATTGAAGATTCTAAAGTTACTTTATTTATTTATTTACATTTCATAATTCTGCCTTCCGCAGTAAAGCGGACTTCCAGTTACACTTCTCCTTGGGATTCTAACGTTATCAAAAATGATTAAAAGCCTAAAGGCCTAAAAAGTTCTCTGTTTGCTATTTCACTGTTGTATGCTTTCTCACCCTTCGTCCCTAATCGATGAACATCGCTCTAATTCTTTTCTCTCCCTTTACTTTCGATCGCACGAGAGAAGCGTCGAAAAACCCACGACCAGGAGGGATGAAAGGATGGTTTCAGGGATGGAGATTCGTGAAAGCAGGCCGCGAGGGAAGAAGTGAACCGAGATTGGTCCGATGTTTGTTCAGCACACAACCGTTTCGTATGTAGAAAGCGTTCATAGAGAGGTGGTTGCGCTCCTTTATGCGCATGCCCAATAAAACAATCTCCAAATAATATTCTGTTCTTCGAATATACTTTTTCAACGTTCCATGCTTACGGGCTATAATTTTCTTAAGACGCTTAAAACGATCTCTTGAGCTTTCGCCTTTTCGGTGAAAACAAGCATTTTTTTATCTCCACTTTAGACTCGAACGCCAACTTCTTGACGTATTAAAGAATTTTAGAAGTTTCTTACCATTTTACAGTACGTTCTTGTTGAATTTTTGCTGGATGAAAAAACGCTTATCCGATACTTTTAGTATTTGCCTCGAAGCTGTTTAACGGTATTATCCTTTTAATAAAATTTAATTATAACGCGCTTTTACGAAATGATGGCGTACACAGTGACTGTTAATAATTTCTGGTCAGAGCGTAATTTTATTTTGACGTACTTTTTACTTTAATAAAATTCTTCGAGTGAAATGTTCCGCGATATTGTATAATATTTTTCTAAAAAAGAATATATTAATGCTAATCGATGGAACTATTAAAAAGATCGTACAGTTTTTCGAGAATGTTAATAGCCTTCTTGATAAGAAGACATCTCTTGTCCTATCTTGGTATGCGTTAAGGGTTGATGGTATAATTTACTATATTTTGAAGATCAAAGTTACGATATTCATAACAAGTTTATAAAAGTTTTACCTAACGCCGCTTGATTTTATGTGATTATACTTGCAAAGTTCTGTATCGCTTATTATACAGTTTTATTTTTATCAAAAGAAAAGAAAAATACCTCTCATAGGGGTAGTTTGCATATTTTGGTGGAGACTGGTGAGTATAAGTGTCGTTGTCGTTGAGGGCGATGCACTTGGTTTAAGTAGGCTAATGGGAACTTTCGAGTAGCCATCTTCATAACTTTTCGTATCTCTTGCGAACAGCTTCACAATCTGTATAACATTGCGGCTCTCGATTTTCTACAAAAAACACTAAATACCTTCGAACCGTTTAAACACAGAGTGCAACTGGCAAACTTTCATTACAAGATCAAATTTAATTCCACTTGCCTCGATGGACGCAGGCTATCGTTAATTAAAATCCTCCCACCAATTTGTATAAATATATGAATATAATACGAAACCTTTCTAATGAGCTAAAAATAACACGAGATTTTTAGCAAATTTAAAAAAATAAAAGAATTAAGATTAAATTTAGACGTAGTCGAACCTTATTTCGTTAAGTAATTTCCGTGAGAAGTACAGGAAACATAACTGAACATAATGTGGCAGATCCATCATGATAGATTTCGTGATTTTAATGTTACGTGTTCAAAAACGTTATATTAAAAGAGCAATAGTACTAGGATAATTAATATTTCTGAAATGTGTAAGTGCAGTTATACTTTCATGCTATTAAAACTGGAATTGTATGAGCGTTTTTATCATCTTCTTGAATAACTGCACTTACACGTCTATTTTACTAAGGTCTTCAGTTGTGATTTATTAAATTGTTTATCATGTTCATTAATTAAACTGTTAAACTGTTCATTAATTTGTATAGTTACAATATCGTACATATTCGATATGAAATTTCATTACTGCAATTTATGGATTGGTTTTACCTTACATTATTGTAACAATATACGTTTCATTATAATACGTTCCATATTGTAACAATATAGTTGCATAATTTGTGCAAATCAATGCAAACATTTGAGCAAAATATAATCCTTCGAAATATATCTCACAATGTCTTGACGCTTCGTAAAAATGTAAGTTAAATTTTTCAATTAAACATTCTGCTCGTTTCAAACCTCGTTATATATTATTCAAACCCAATACGAAAGAGTTTTCGTGTTAATAATTCGTATTTCATCGAAACGCGTAAATGTGGATCGCGATTCTAATCGATACCTATTCGATCTTGAATTAATTAAAAAAATTAGCAAAAGCTCGTTACGAGGAGTGCGCGCTTTCAAGGGAACTTTTTGCACGGCCGGGAATAGCGTCGCACCGCGGAGGCAGCCGATTCTTTCATCCCGGAAGCGCACTGGAACTTGGAGATTTTATTACGAGCGTACAGTGATCCTGTTCAATTTCATCCGCTACAAGGCGACCCTCGAAAAGCAATTTCGAGTGTACCGGAGGCTGGATTTATCGCGACCGGTATTCACTGTAAACAGCCAACGACGTTCCTCTTAATTCTGCCGCCGGCTTCCGATTCTTTACCTTCGCTCTGTTGGCCGCGGTTTTTCTTTCGTTTTCGCGGCACCGCGAAACGAAGAAAAGGCGCTTCTATCGTCGAGTAGGTTTTACTAATAGTCGATGCTCTGTTCTTCCTTATTTATTTATTTCTTTATCGTTTTCATGATTTTTATGGTCCGGGATTAGGCAGCTACCGCGATTAATAAAATACGTAACAAAGAGCAAAGCGTAGAATGCAATAAGGCAAGTTAGAAACTCAAACAACGGTATCTATACTACGATACAGCGTATGTTAGAATTAAGCAGGTAGCTTACGATATCATAATTGCTGATACAGATTAATATCTTTGAGAAGATAAAGAAGATCTTCAATGCTTCTGATTTAGACATGCTGCATCTCGTTTGGCAGAGCGAATTTATTTCTTAATTTAATTTACTTTTCATGCATTAACGTTGCTACGATTAAGAAGATTATCATCTACAAATAGGATAAAGTTATGAGAGTGTGTCAGTTTAGTATGTCGAATTTTAAGTCTCATGAGAATGGCTTGCTTTCTCCGATCGGAAAGAAATACTGGACTTTTATCGATGTACATACGGATGTTATGTATGTTGAATGGGGGTGATTCCTGTGGAATCCTATGGAAGGGACGTTTGTACTCTCTGGAGTTTTGTTTCTCATTCTACGTTTTTAATCGAATGGAAACCGAGAGTAAAGATCTGAAACACATTTAGCGCATGTCGAG
The DNA here is from genome assembly GCF_011952255.1 of Bombus vosnesenskii. NCBI lineage: Eukaryota > Metazoa > Arthropoda > Insecta > Hymenoptera > Apidae > Bombus > Bombus vosnesenskii. Next base: position 9,940 of record NW_022883727.1, read on the forward strand.
ATAAAGGGGTTTTTAAGCTACGCTGTGCCACAAGTTTCGAGCACCTAATGTGCTTCTTGTGTTTAATATTAAATCGCCTTTTGATTGCAATATCTGCAATAATTTACAAACATTGTAGAACCATATTTTACTTTTAACTCAAGTTTGACCAAAATGTGTGACCATTCAATTTTTGACTAGTATGCAACTTTTTATACACTTATGGGAGACTTAAACGCGAAACATAAGCAAAAATATATGAATAAATTCGAACTATAGTACTCGTTATAATATCTATCGAAAAAATGATTATCCATCGAGGTCCCATTCCTTCAGTTATATTCGTAAAGATATGAATTTGCATAAAAATCCGTAATCTATCTTTGATGGAAACTAAATTGAAAAGATAAGCCGAATATTTTACGTTTTGGGTCTGCGTTGACAACATTTTTGTTTTGTGTGATTTGGTGACATTTATATTTCCGAGATATAAAATGTGAAATTAATATAAAACTTATCACGTGATATTTAGACTTCTATTAATGATACGAGAATTTATGACTCCCCATTTTCTCCCTTTCTCTTTCTACAGTTGAAAGTCAATCTGCTGAAATAGGAAACGTCACATAATGCTGTATATCATTCAGAAAGTAAAAACCACATCGATTAATAACGTCACCATCAAGGTGTTAGCTAATCCGTGGCCAGGGTCAACGTAATAAGGCACACCTGAGATTGGTGACAGCTGTTGATGTATCACTACTCTGTTATTATGTATTTCTGTAAGAATTCTATTGTGTATTCCATTGTGTCTCGATTAAACCATTCAACAGATTTATCTTAATTTAGTCTATTAATAATTTCGACGTCTCTTTTTCTATCTTGATGAAAGATACATTGCCACATTTACGCATCTTGAAGTGACGTTTCCGGTTTATGCTGAATTTTATATATAAATCTTTCCTCTGTATTTTCGAGCTGACATTTTTCGGCATCTACATTCCCATACAAAAGTTTTCGTAATAAAAAGGCTATTTATACTCGAGTAAAGTCTTATAAAATTTCAGCGTAGAGTTAACGTATTTCGTAACAAAACGATTAACATAACTGTTTTATTCTTGCGTAATAAAACAAAAAGTAACTACGATATAGAAATAAAACTGACCAATTCTATCGAGGTTAATTAATCGTTCCGTTTCTGCGAAATGAACCCTATCTACGTATTTTGATACGTAAAATTAAAAACTTTTGAAACATCGAAATCGATCAGTTCAGCTTGTCAGATTGACTCCTACATGCTTTATTTAAACAAAGAATGTCAATGTTTTCAAGACATGCGGATTACTTGGAAATGATTGTACATTTGTCATTTTCCCAGTGTCTGCTGGTATTTCTATTCTTTCTTCCAAGAGTAGAAGCTATCGTAACGATTTGTTATATTCGTTACATTAGCATGATCGATCGTGCGGAGCAAATGATCCACGTTTCGTGTACACACGCCCTCGTTACGCCGTGTTTTTCCCTAGTGATCGAGTGGATTTCATCATCGGTAAAATGCACTATATCAGACGTCGCTGACATTAATATTCAAGGTATTTAACGTTTAAAGACGCGGGCGTGCCGAGTAGTGCCTCTCGGTAACAGGCAATTCGATTGGCAAGCAACGAGGGAAAAAGCTGTTACACAATAAAATAATAGCCATTATGACTAATCGCGCGAGTGGAACTCGCGAGTATCGCGATCCTGACTAATTGTAAGCGAGTACGCGAATTGCGGTTGAATGGAACGTGCTGTCGCGTCCCGGAAACTCGAAAAAGTCAAAGGGAAACGCAATTTCGCGATAATGAATGTGGAATGTATTAATGTACATAGTGTCTCATTTTGATCGTTCCACGCAAACATATATCCTAAACTATACGTAATTCGAGAAAGAGCGTACAATAAAATTGTACGGTTTCAATTGTCCCATCTTACGACGTTCAATTGGATTTGTCTAAGTGGAAGCGTTTACGAGATTCTAAGATAACCGTTGTTTCTTCCAATTGAATTATACGTTTTATCTTTCATACACCATCCGATGCACTTTTTAGTTCTCTACGGAAAAGTATCAAGGTAGTTGTATCTGAAAATTCTTAGCTTAAAAGATATCTCATTGTTAATTTCATTAAAATTGAGCGTGTGGAGGACAAGAAACATATAAACGTAAGTGCGCTGTGTTATCTTTCCTTGTCTTTCATGCGATAAGTTTTACAAGGTTGAAGCTGGAATACCTTTTGAACTAATCATTTTTCCATTGAAGTACCCTAATACTGGTTTGTAGGGAATTAAAAAATCCATCGAATAGCGTATGAAAAAAATGTATGTAGAAATCCATTTGAATAAACGAAAGTCACCTTGAGATCTCGAAGCTATGTATTTTTCGAAGAAACACTTTTTTCGAATAATATACGGTTTAAGAGATATTTGCCTGGCTCGATCAAGACGAGACACCTTGTATATACAGGCTGTTGCAAAAACATGATAGGTGCAAGGATTTTGTTAAAGGGAATAAGAAATAATTTCGAAATACACTTAGCATTGTAATTATTAATATATTTATTTAGTATAACATTGTATTTATTATATCATACTAGTTAATTAGGTCCAAGTGTATTAATTTCGGTATTTGGTAAAATTTTATATTAGGAAAATGAAATATAGAAACTCATTTAATTCTAAGAAATGGTTCTTTATTATTCATATTGCTCGATCATTTTTCAGCATGGGAAAACCATGATTATTCAGAAGCAAATCTGAATTTACTTGAAGTAGTTCTTATATTAATAATTTAAACTGTATTTTTCCTTATTCCCATGAGTATGCCATTCCGTTCTCTGATATAGTGTTGCCAGAATTTCGTACAGGTGTAGAATTATAAGATCGACCAGTACAGATTCCAAAATCAATGCTTCCAACGTAAAATCTAATTTTGTATTTCTATGTAGGGTGACTTAATTTACTAGTCTATAAACGATAATTCAGTTAACACATTAACAGTCGTCGATGTAATGTAATGTTTCGTAATTAAAGTACTTACTACTAGGTAAGACAATTATCAATGGCTCTGAGGGATTTCCTGGATTTATTTGAATTAATTCTAGGAAACGATTAAGGTTTAATATTCGTAGGATATCGTTCTGCAAAATTATTAAACGCGAGTATATTACATTGCAACGCGCTGTAGTTAATGATCTATAATGTTTAAGGGGAAAAAAAAAAAGAAATAAAAAATATCGAGAGATTTTTGAAATCGATGTTCTTAATTTAAAATGTAATTTTGTCTCTTCTTATACTGACATTTAATGAGCTTAATTTACTCAACCCTAATGTAATTAAATTGCAACAACGAATATCTTCGTAATGTTATAATATTAATAATATATAAATATCGTAATATATATTTTATCACAGTTTTCAATGTCTACTACAAGATCTTCATGTTTGTGACACACGGCATACTATTTGCCGCGATACGAACCGCATCGTTTTTGATTTTCGATCGATTTGAAAAGTTGCTATGACATACAGTAACTTAGTTGTATATCAATCTAGTGATAATACGATTTTGATTTGCGCAGAGTACAAGCTATTTCAACAAGTTGGTAAAATTTATTACCATGTAATATGATTTAATACCGTAACGTAATTTAAAAGTCGAAGGATCGAATCCTGAGATTCTAAGATGATTAATAATTAGTCTTGAAGATACGGTCTTATAATTTAAAGGTATAACGGCATAATGATACAATCTGTAATATAAATGAAGATTCAGTATATCTTAAACGTAAAACGCGGCTATAAAATGTTTCAAAATAGAAATATCCAATGTTTTAGAATCCTAAACCAGTTTGAATCTTCAACAAAACTCCGATTTTTTGAGAAACCTTGACAATACGCTAGCTTTTATAGAAGCTTTTTAAAGCTATGTTAAAGGAAAGAATCAACAAGTTTAACAATCATAATATTTAATACCATTCGCGTCACAACGTTTAAATTTATCAATACACATTATAAAAGTCCAAATAGTTGCATAAAGCCGCGTAAAAATCCTAAAGTATACGAGTTGAAAAAAACCGGCGAACTTCTGAAAAAACTTCGGACCTCGACGATACGCTATCTTTCACGGAAGCTTTCAAAGTTATCGCGAAGGCAAAAACCAACAATTTTAGCAATTACGCCATTTAGTATAGTTCGCGTCACGCCATTTAGATTTATCAATATACATTATGAACGTGCAAATAGTTGCACAATACAGTGTTTAACAATACTAAATCGCACAACTTGAACCTCTTAACGAACCATCGAACTCCTGAGAAATTCCTCTTGACAATAGGCTATCTTTTACAATTCTTTGCCAGTTATCTCAAAGACAAGAATCAACAATTTTAACAATTACAGAAGTGTCATCCGCGTCACGCCATTTAAAACAATCTAACACTTGCGCGTGACAAGCGCGAAACTGGTGTCGCCAGCTCGATTTCCGGCAGACGACACGACGGCCAACTCACTTGACGCCGTTCATCTAACGGCGTTTAAGCTTACTTTAAAATCGATCGATCGCCTGTCGAACAATTGATTTATGGTGTTCGCGCCGTCCTATGTCAAATTCTTCGAAACATGACGTAAACGTCATGCAACATAGGGCGGAATGATGTCAATTGAAGAGAATTGCGCGAATTGAACGTTGTATACTCAGTTTCATCCAGCACTTTCGCGATGGAACACCGGTTTACGAAACCGTGGCATACAGTTTCGAATTTTCGTGGAAATTCCACGCCCGCGAATAAAATCACGCGGATAATCAAGGAGTATTGTGTCCAAGTGGTCGACGTTGTTACAACGAACCTATCCACGGAATTTGTCGTTTTATATCCGTCGCGGATACAATCCGCGAATATGGCCGTAATCCTATCGTTTAATGAGTTTCCAGATCAATGACAACATGCGTTATAATATATCATTCGTTTTTTTGCACCACTATTCTTCATCGTCTGTTATTCTGCGCGTTGCTGAAGTATTGTCAACTGCGACGAACTATTGTAAACTGCGTCGCGTTGTCGCAAACCTCGGCTCATAATTATAAAACAACCCTAAAACTTTTAATACGACGAAAGCTGCCTGGTTGAATTTAGTAAAGTTATTTTCCCCTCCTTTTTTTTACTGCACGAATCAACCTACGCTAATGAGAGCTTAAGACAATACGCGTACAATCTTTATCTATTCGACATTTTACAACTGTACGAATAATCTTCTCGGTGGATTAAAAGACCTCACGTTTCTTTTTTTCAATTAAAAGAAATTGCCTGGCGATTCGTCAAATTCGGTTAATGAACAATTTTTGTACGATTTATGTTTGAAAACGAGCTCTTTAATTCGTTAACGACTCGTAATATATCGTGAATTGGTAGAATATATCGATGGTCATAACTTTTCGCGAGGATATAATTTTTACTGATTAAAAGGAAAGCTTGTTCGATTAACGTTAAAATATTCTCATTTTATCATTGTATATAAATTGTATATAAAACCACTAATTTTTTCAAATACATTAGAACAGGAGGCTGTAACTGGTCGGAATTTGTGGTGAAAATAAAGAAAATGTGCAAACTAATTAAACTATCAATAAATACGACAATTAATTGAATAACTCGCGCACCATATTTCCTTTGATCGAACGTGGATTTTCCATTCGTTCAGATGAAGTTGAAACGAATGGCAATGCTGCTAAAACAAAATACTTGTTGCGTGTCGCTTAGATTAACGAGTTGCAAATTCGTTGAACGCTGTAGCATACGGATAAGATGACTACTACATACATTCGCTGTCTCTGCTGCAAATTAATGCTACAGAGTGGAGTTTAAATTTTAAATGAGATAGAAATACAGAATAATTCCAACCTTCAGATGACATTAAAATTGACGTACATTACGAACTGAAAGTTTTGATGTAGCGCGATCCTTAGCATAAATCGTGAAAATAACGAATTAAATACTTGTCCCCTTAATATTAAATGGAAATTTGTAAAATAATCAAATGGAGTGACAGATGGATTTCGTTTGACTACTGCCCGCGTATATTAATTATTTGAACAAATTTATAAGAGAGAGTGAGCTACAAAATTATCGTGGAGAAATATTTGTAGAATGAGGTGGGTAGCAAATGAAGAAGAAATATTTGTATAAGAGAATGCAGTTGCAGAATAAAGTTTTCTCAATATTAATAAATTTTTGCAATAAAAACTCCCATTGAAAATATTCCAGGTGGTGTAGTATACTAAGCGAAGTACAAGCGTATCAATTAAAATTACTTTCCAAAAATCTATCCCGACCGAAAAGTTTCAGAAGTTGAAACAAGCTCCTCAGTGATTTTAAAAACCCCACGTCTTTTCAATTAAAAGGTTCTCCATTTAATATTCTTCGATCGAGAAACTTGTCAATTAAAAATCAGATGTTTCAAAATGCTGAACCATGTCAACTATCGTAACTTTTTATCAAAGGGGAGAGAAAGTAAACGAAACGCTGGGAAAATACAAGAGAAAAGAAATTACATGTTGTTTAAGAGTTTATCTCCTCTCGAGCGAATAAACTTTTCTCTCGAGAAATTCGTTGACTCGCACGATCTCTACGTCTCGAATTCTCGCGACTCTGCTTCTCGAGTGCCCTTGGTCACGGCATCGATTAACTTATTAAGAACCAAGTAGCAAAATAATACATAAAAATTGTGTAAACGCAACGTTACGGTGAAAACTCTCTATGATCGTAAACTTGAATCTCGTGTTTTTCATTTTTCATTTTTTTTTTTTTTTTTTTAGACACAATCATCTTTTCTTCTGAATTTCTTTTTAGAAGAAGAAATGTTACGTCGTGTTAATAAATGGACAGAAATGCTGTGCAATTCTAAGTTTCCGTGATAATTTTCATAGTTGAAAATGGTAATTATCATCGTCTAGGCTTTCTTTGACGAGCATGTATGAAATTTTAGCCCAATGCAGGGTTAAGCTCGTGCCTCGACCGCATTATGCAACCCAGTTTCGAAGTTCAGGAGGGACGTCGGTCAAACAATGGTGTAACCCGACCTATGTGGTAATTGCAATTAATCTTCTCAATTTATTTTTGTTGTCCCGTCCCACGGGCTTCCTTGCTTTTTAGAATGTATCGATTTACCTGGAAATCGTGTCCGTGACGAACAATCCAAATTCGATTTCAAGTTCCATTCGCTGGGACAATAGACTTGATCCGTCGCGGAGTTTTCTTTCGTTTCTGTTTTGTACTTAAATTCAGGTAATTCTTTCACGCGAGACCATCTTCAGCGAAATATGTATTCTTGGAATTGTAGACAATTTTACTAATATTATATTTGTTAGAAATATTTTTGAATATACGTAAATATTATTAGAAAATTATTGAAAGATTAATCCTATGTGTGCTATATCTCTATTCACGCGGAGGACTTTGTTTTGAATTTTCCAAGCGTCCATAACAATGTATTTTGTAGTGTTTTATTTGAATTACATAGGACTGAAGATATCTGTTCACTGTTCCTTTAGGTTTTCAAATTAAGAAACGTTGAAAAACTCTCTATGAAAAATTAATAATTGAAATATTGTATCATAAGATTGCATGTTAAATTTGATTTATTTCAGTACCAAGTAACGATTTGTTAGATTAAATTCGTGTGAACCGATCGAAGTTAAGAACATAATGAGAGTACAGATTTTTTTTATTGAGAGATCAAATTAAAGATTTTGCCACTATTGTTTCGAAAATTGTTCATCATTTGTGAAACACGTTCTCTCAGAATTTAAAGTCGATCGGTTTTCTAATCAGAAACAAAGAAATTGTTTGGTAAATTTATTATCACTTACGAAAATCACAATTTTTCAGTCGACAAGGTTTCCTGGCATGAAATATACGACAAAATTATGTGTTATTTATCGATAAGATTATTTCTCCACTGCCTCGGATTAACTCGAATTCACGCAACTAAATACAACAGATTTTTCTCCGGTACACATCTTAATTGCACTTTCGTCGCGATTAATCACAGTTTGATACAATGGAATGAAAGATGCATTAATTATTTCTGCGAAACGCGCTTCCACTAAGCTAACGAGTTACAGTTCTCTTATATTTACCCCGCT